>NC_048234.1:41904106-42097900 GCF_002007445.2 Ailuropoda melanoleuca
AAGTAAAATAAGCAGAGAAAGACAATTATCATATGATTTTTCTCATCTATGGAACATAAGAAGTAGGATGATTGGTAGGGGAAGAAAGAGATAAAGAAAGGGGGAGTAATCAGAAGGGGGAATGAAACATGAGAGGCTATGGACTATGAGAAACAAACTGGGGGCCTCAGAGGGGAGGGGGGTGGGGNTGGACTATGAGAAACAAACTGGGGGCCTCAGAGGGGAGGGGGGTGGGGGAATGGGATAGACCGGTGATGGTACCATGTATTGCATGGTACACTGGGTATTATACGCAACTAATGAATCATCGAGCTTTACATCGGAAGCCGGGGATGTACTGTATGGTGACTTACATAATATAATAAAAAATCATTTAAAAAAAAATAAAATCCAGACCCATAAGAAATGCAAAAAAAAAATAATATAGTGTCCTTCTGTATCTTTCACTACGGTCTTTAGTTTAAAATATAATCTGTCTGATAAGAGAATTGCTACCCCAGCTTTCTTTTGAGGTCCATTGGCATGAAAAAATGGTTCTTCATCCTTTCACTTTCAGTCTGGGTGTATCTTTAGGTTCAAAATGAGTCTCTTGTAGATAGCATATGGATGGGTCATGTCTTTTTATGCAATCTGCAACCCTCTGGCATTTTATGGGAGCATTTAGGCCATTCCCATTAAGAGTGATTATTGAGAGATATGATTTTAATGATGTCATGTTGCCTGTGAAGTCTTTGTTTCTATAGATTGTGACTTTCTGTTCTGTATCACTCTTGGGGCCTTTTTACTTTTATAGAACCCCCCTTAATATTTTTTTGTAGGGCTAGCTTGATGGTCATATATTCTTTCAGTTTCTGCCAGTATTGGAAGGTCCTTGTCTCTGCATCTATTCTGAATGACAGGCTTGCTGGATAAAGGATCCTTGGCTGTATGTTCTTCTCAGTTAGTGCTCTGAATATACCTTGCCAACCTTTCCTGGCTTGCCAGGTTTGTGTAGAGAGGTCTGACGTTATTCTGATGTTCCTTCCTCTGTAGGTCAGGATTTTCTTCCCCCTGGCCGCCTTGAAGATTGTATCCTTGGATCTAATATTTGTTAATTGCACTATTATGTCATGTGGTATATGTCTGTTCTCATTGATCTTGGGAGGGGTCCTTTCTGCCTCCTTCGCTAGATTAGCGAAGTTCTCAGCTACAATTGGTTCAAATATCTCTTCTAGACATCTCTCTCCACCCCCTCAGGGATGTCGATAATTCTGACATTGGAACATTTCATTGAGTCAGTAATCTCCCGTATTCTACATTACTGAGATTGGATTTTTTTGAGCCAAGTTCCCATTTTTCCTTCTTTTCTATCATCCCATCTTCCAATTCACTAATTCATTCTTCTGCCTCATTTACCCTGGCCATCAGAGCATCCAGTTAGACTGCATTTGATTCATAGCATTTTTATTTTCTGACAGATTCGCTCTCATTTCCACCCTTGGAGATTCTATATTCTCGTTAATATTCTCATTACTACTTCTTTTTTTTTTTAAATATTTTATTTATTTATTTGACAGAGAGACAGCCAGCGAGAGGGAACACAGGCAGGAGGGAGTGGGAGAGGAAGAAGCAGGCTCCCAGCGGTGGAGCCTGATGTGGGGCTTGATCCCAGGACTCTGGGATCACGCCCTGAGCTGAAGGCAGATCCTTAACGACTGAGCCACCCAGGCGCCCCTCGTTACTATATTTCTCAAGCCTACGCATCATCTTTTTTTTTTTTTAAGATTTTTTATTTATTTGTTTGACAGAGAGACAGCCAGTGAGAGAGGGAACACAGCAGGGGAGTGGGAGAGGAAGAAGCAGGCTCCCAGCGGAGGAGCCCAATGTGGGACTTGATCCCGGAACGCCGGGATCACGCCCTGAGCTGAAGGCAGATGCCTAACGACTGCGCTACCCATGCGCCCCCAAGCCTAAACATCAGCTTGACCATTGTTTCTCTGAATTCTATTTTTGACAATTTGGTTATATCCATATCCATCAGTTCTGTGGCAGAGACCACAGTCTCTGTCTCCTTTCTTTGCTGAAGATTCTTCCTCCTCGGCATTCTGATGAGGAGAGGTTGCAGGGATGCACGGAGACCAAATATTGACCAGGACCCAGGCAGTGTGCACTTGTTTTATAGGGACCTCAGGGATGTGGGCTTCTTGATTTTTCAGCCTGCCTTCTGGGGGAGGGGCCTGCCGTGCTGATACTCAGGCAATCCTTTTGGGTAGAGTTGCCCTGTCCCCTGTGAGGGGGGTTGGAGATGGGCACAATGTGAACTGATTTCCAGGCTTTTGTTCTCTGGCAGCTTTCCCTGGCAGTTTTCTGTGACTCTTCTGAGAGTCAGAGCAGCAGTGGCCGTATCCCAGTCTCTGTCTCAGAACAGAGAGATCGCAGTCCGTTCTCCACTGAGCTCTCTTGGTCACTTTAACTCTGTTTCTGTCGGTGCTGCTAAAAGCCCTGCAGCATCCCAGGTTGTGGACCCCACAGCCACTATCCCAGCCCTCACTTCCAGGGCCGGCTCGTCTCTGTCCTTTTTGCTTCTAACACCGCCAGCCGTCCCCAGTTCCCACACGCACTCCCGACCTCCATTTCAGTCACGCGTGCTCCAGAGCTCCGATTTTCAGTCTGGTCGCACACACGCTCCTGAGCTCCTGGTTTCAGTCTAGTTCAAGGGATAAAAAAAGGTTATTATGCTAAGTGAAATAAGTCAATCAGAGAAAGACAATTATCATATGATTTCACTCATGTGGAATTTAAGGAACAAAACAGGATCATAGGGGTAAGGAGAGAAAAATAAAATAAGATGAAATCAGAGATGGAGAAAAACCATAAGACTCTGAACTATAGGGAACAAACTGAGGGTTGCTGGAGGGGAAGCCGGTGGGGGGATGGGTTAACTGGGTGATGGACATTAAGGAGGGCACAAGATATAATGAGCACTGGGTGTTATATGCAACGGATGAATCACCGAACTCTCTCTGAAACTAATGATACACTATATGTTAATTAATTGAATTTAAATAAAATTCTATAAAAGGTTATTAAAATTATATATTAATAAAGGTTCAATACAGCAAGAACCTATAACAATTATAAACAATTGCACATATAGGGGCGCCTGGGTGGCACAGAGGTTAAGCGTCTGCCTTTGGCTCAGGGCGTGATCCCGGCGTTATGGGATCGAGCCCCACATCAGGCTCCTCTGCTATGAGCCTGCTTCTTCCTCTCCCACTCCCCCTGCTTGTGTTCCCTCTCTTGCTGGCTGTCTCTATCTCTGTCAAATAAATAAATAAAATCTTTAAAAAAACCAATTACACATATAATGAGATCAAAATAAGAAGCAAAAATAGGCAGAATTGAAGGAGAAACAGATATTTCTATAATAACAAGATTTCAATCTCACTATCAGTAATGGGTAGTAGACCCAGACAGAAGATAAATAAGGAAACAGACTTGTACAGCAAAATAAACCAACTAGATTCAACAAAAATTTATAGAACACTGTACTAAATAACAGAATACACATTTGTGTCAAGTGCACATGGGGTATTCTTCAGGAGAGACCAAACTTTAGGGCACAAATTAAGTCTCAATAGATTGAAAAAGAAAGGTATTATACAAAGTCTCTTCTATGACCATCGTAGGATGACGTTAGAAATCAATAACAGTAGGAAACTGGAAACTTCAAATTTGTGGAAATTAAACAGCACTCTTAACAAACAATAGATCAAAGAAGAAGTCACAAGGGAAATTAGAAAATACTTAGAGATAATGAAGAGGAAAAGAAAATATATCTAAATCATTGGGTTTAAGAAAAACAGTGCTGGGGGAGGAATACATAGCTAAATAATATAAAACATTGGAAAAATATGCCAAAGAGCAGGCTAAGCTACACTTACTTAAAAAAATTGAATTTTTCCCACAAAAATATAGAATAATATGAAAAAAATTAGTAATGTGTTTGTCATTCAAGCACTCCTTTCTTTGGTAAACCTCTATTAAGCAGGATGCTGCGCCCAAGCTTAACGAAGTGTACACTTAAATGTGGTCCTGAGCTAAAGTCATACCAAATGTATCTGTAGTTGCTTTGCCCTCTTTCAGGTGCAGAGGCCACTCTTGCTCTCAAAGACCACACAGAAAAGAAGGCAAATGTGTGGGAAGTGTCGCTCAGCAGTCTCAGTGGTGCAACAAGCCAACCATCACGGCCGTTATGATCCCCAGGACCCTGAAAGTGCCCAGCACCATAGCAGGCAGCAAGAAAGAAGTCTCTGCTGGTATCACATGGTTACCAACCCCAGACTGTCCCCCTTCCATGAGGTCAGGCAGTACCAGAAATCACAGACATCTGGATCCTCAACAGTTCTTTAGAAACATGGTCTGAGAAGTTGCTCAAAACTTGCAGCCTGTACTTCCAGAGCAGGACCGTTAGGGCTTTACAGGAAGCCCCCAAAGTCCACATGGTTGGCCTGTTTGAAGACACCAAGCTCTGTGCTATCTATTCCAGAAGGCATGGGTCCTGTCAGGTCCCACAGTTGCAGTGATGCTCCTATGGGACAAGCACCTGGTCTGTGGACGCATGATAAGAGGTTTATCCTCTTACAGGGATACAGATTTTGTACTGTTAGCTGTTTTGTTTAGGTCTATATTTCATTTTGAATTAAGTATTTAATTATGTAAACATAAAGGTATATTTAAAAACCATGAATATCCAATTATTTTATCACCATTTTTGAAAACAGTTGTCCTTCCCCATCAAATTCCACTGGAACATTTATGAAAAATCCACTGAAAACTTTCAGTTTTAGCTCAGATAAGTAGAGAACAGGAAAAAGCATTGCTCCCATCCATAAAACAAAACAGCTGGGCAGACTTTAAATTAATAAGTTTTCTTGAATGCATCAGATATATGAGATTGCAGGGAAAAAACTAACCCAGACTCTGGAGAGCTAAGTGGCTGCAGGGAGAAGCAAGGGCCCAAGCAGTTGCTTCACTGAGCCAGAGAATGTCAAACGTCATATAAAATGATTCTAATGGAGAAGCTAGATAACATGCAAGATTAGATAGGTTATTGTCTACAGAGACCTGGAATGAGAGAAAGGCTTGAGGGGAAATTTTCAAAGCTCTTTCAGAGAAAAACATGCAGCCAAGGATCCTTTATCCAGCAAAGCTGTCATTCAGAATTGATGGAAGAAATAAAGACGTTCCAGAATCGCCAGTCATTAACCAATTTCGTAACCACGAAACCAGCCCTACAGGAGATATTAAGGGGGGTTCTATAAAGGTAAAAAGGCCCCAAGAGTGATACAGAACAGAAAGTCACAACCGATACAAAGAAAGACTTTACTGGCAACATGGCATCATTAAAATCATATCTCTCAATAATCAGTCTCAATGTAAATGGCCTAAATGCTCCCATAAAATGCCACAGGGTTGCAGATTGGATAAAAAGACATGACCCATCCATTTGCTGTCTACAAGAGACTCATTTTGAACCCAAAGATGCATTCAGACTTAGAGTAAGGGGATGGAGTACCATCTTCCACGCAAATGGACCTCAAAAGAAAGCTGGAGTAGCAATTCTCATATCAGATAGACTGGATTTTAAACTAGAGGCCATAGAGAGAGATACAGAAGGGCACTATATTATTCTTAAAGGAAGTATTCAACAAGTGGATATGACAATTATTAATATATATGCCCCCAACAGGGGAGCAGCAAGATACACAAGCCAACTCTTAACCAAAATAAAGAGACATATAGATAAGAACACAGTAATAGTAGGGGACCTCAACACCCCACTATCAGAAATAGACAGAACACCCTGGCAAAAACTAAGCAAAGAATCAAAGGCTTTGAATGCCATACTCGACGAGTTGGACCTCATAGATATATATAGAACACTACACCCCAGAACCAAAGAATACTCATTCTATTCAAATGCCCATGGAACATTCTCAAGAATAGATCATGCTCTGGGACACAAAACAGGTCTCAGCCAATACCAAAAGATTGAAATTATCCCCTGCATATTCTCAGACCACAACGCTCTGAAATTGGAACTCAACCACAAGGAAAAACCTGGAAGAAACTCAAACACTTGGAGGCTAAGAACCATCCTGCTCAAGAATGACTCGATAAACCAGGAAATCAAAAAACAAATTAAACAATTTATGGAGACCAACGAGAATGAATACACAACGGTCCAAAACCTATGGGATACTGCAAAGGCAGTCCTAAGGGGGAAATACATAGCCATCCAAGCCTCACTCAAAAGAATAGAAAAATCTAAAATGCAGTTTCTATATTCTCACCTCAAGAAACTGGAACAGCAACAGAGGGACAGGCCTAACCCACTGACAAGGAAGGAGTTGACCAAGATTAGAGCAGAAATCAATGAATTAGAGACCAGAACCACAGTAGAGCAGATCAACAGGACTAGAAGCTGGTTCTTTGAGAGAATCCATAAAATTGATAGACCACTGGCAAAACTTGTCCAAAAACAAAGAGAAAGGACTGAGATTATTAAAATTATGACTGAAAAGGGAGAGGTCACGACCAGCACCATTGAAATTGCAAGGATTATTAGAAACTTTTATCAACAGCTATATGCCAAAAAACTAAACAATCTGGAAGAGATGGAGGCCTTCCTGGAAACCTATAAACTACCAAGACTGAAACAGGAAGAAATAGATTTCTTAAATAGGCCAATTAACTATGAAGAAATTGAGTCAGTGATAAACAACCTTCCAAATAATAAAACTCCAGGCCCAGACGGTTTTCCTGGGGAATTCTACCAAACATTCAAAGAAGAAATAATACCTATTCTCCTAAAGCTATTTCAAAAAATAGAAACAGAAGGAAAGCTACCAAACTCATTCTATGAGGCTAATATTACCTTGATCCCCAAACCAGGCAAAGACCCCCTCAAAAAGGAGAATTACAGACCGATTTCTCTAATGAATATGGATGCCAAAATCCTCAACAAGATCCTTGCTAATAGAATCCAACAGTACATTAAAAGGATTATCCATCATGACCAAGTGGGATTCATACCTGGGATGCAAGCATGGTTCAACACTCGCAAATCAATCAATGTGATACATCATATCAACAAGAAAAGACTCAAGAACCATATGATCCTCTCAATTGATGCAGAAAAAGCATTTGACAAAATACAGCATCCTTTCCTGATTAAAACCCTTCAGAGTGTAGGAATAGAGGGTACATTTCTCAATCTCATAAAAGCCATCTATGAAAAGCCTACTGCAAGCATTATTCTCAATGGGGAAAAGCTGGAAGCCTTTCCCTTAAGATCAGGAACACGACAAGGATGCCCACTCTCGCCACTATTATTCAACATAGTACTAGAAGTCCTTGCAACAGCAATCAGAAGACAAAAAGGGATCAAAGGTATCCAAATCGGCAAAGAAGAAGTCAAACTGTCTCTCTTTGCAGATGACATGATACTCTATATGGAAAACCCAAAGGAATCCACTCCCAAACTATTAGAAGTTATAGAACAATTCAGTAAGGTGGCAGGATACAAAATCAATGCCCAGAAATCAGTTGCATTTCTATACACGAATAACGAGACTGAAGAAAGAGAAATTAGGGAATCCATCCCATTTACAATAACACCAAAAACCATGCGTTACCTTGGAATTAACTTAACCAGAGACGTAAAGGACCTATATGCTAGAAACTATAGATCACTTTTGAAAGATATTGAGGAAGACATAAAAAGATGGAAAAATATTCCATGCTCATGGATTGGAAGAATTAACATAGTTAAAATGTCCATACTACCCAGAGCAATCTACACTTTCAATGCTATCCCGATCAAAATACCGAGGACATTTTTCAAAGAACTGGAACAAATAGTCCTTAAATTTGTATGGAACCAGAAAAGGCCCCGAATCTCCAAGGAACTGTTGAAAAGGAAAAACAAAGCTGGGGGCATCACAATGCCGGATTTCGAGCTGTACTACAAAGCTGTGATCACAAAGACAGCATGGTACTGGCACAAAAACAGACACATCGACCAATGGAACAGAATAGAGAACCCAGAAATGGACCCTCGGCTCTTTGGGCAACTAATCTTTGATAAAGCAGGAAAAAACATCCGGTGGAAAAAAGACAGTCTCTTCAATAAATGGTGCTGGGAAAATTGGACAGCTACATGCAAAAGAATGAAACTTGACCACTCTCTCACACCATACACAAAAATAAACTCCAAATGGATGAAAGACCTCAATGTGAGACAGGAATCCATCAAAATTCTAGAGGAGAACATAGGCAACAACTTCTATGACATCGGCCAGAGCAACCTTTTTCACGACACATCTCCAAAGGCAAGAGAAATAAAAGATAAAATGAACTTATGGGACTTTATCAGGATAAAGAGCTTCTGCACAGCCAAGGAAACAGTCAAAAAAACTAAGAGACAGCCCACGGAATGGGAGAATATATTTGCAAAGGACACCACAGATAAAGGACTGGTATCCAAGATCTACAAAGAACTTCTCAAACTCAATACACGAGAAACAAATAAACAAATCATAAAATGGGCAGAAGATATGAACAGACACTTTTCCAATGAAGACATACAAATGGCTAACAGACACATGAAAAAATGTTCAAAATCATTAGCCATCAGGGAAATTCAAATCAAAACCACACTGAGATACCACCTTACGCCAGTTAGAATGGCAAAGATAGACAAGGCAAGAAACAACAATTGTTGGAGAGGATGTGGAGAAAGGGGATCCCTCCTACATTGTTGGTGGGAATGCAAGTTGGTACAGCCACTCTGGAAAACAGTGTGGAGGTCCCTTAAAAAGTTAAAAATTGAACTACCCTATGACCCAGCCATTGCACTACTGGGTGTTTACCCCAAAGATACAGACGTAGTAAAGAGAAGGGCCATATGCACCCCAATGTTCATAGCTGCATTGTCCACAATAGCCAAATCATGGAAGGAGCCGAGATGCCCTTCAACAGATGACTGGATTAAGAAGCTGTGGTCCATATATACAATGGAATATTACTCAGCTATCAGAAAGAACGAATTCTCAACATTTGCTGCAACATGGACGGCACTGGAGGAGATAATGCTAAGTGAAATAAGTCAAGCAGAGAAAGACAATTATCATATGATTTCTCTCATCTATGGAACATAAGAACTAGGAGGATCGGTAGGGGAAGAAAGGGATAAAGAAAAGGGGGGTAATCAGAAGGGGGAATGAAACATGAGAGACTATGGACTATGAGAAACAAACTGAAGACTTCAGAGGGGAGGGGGTGGGGGAATGGGATAGACTGGTGATGGGTAGTAAGGAGGGCACGTATTGCATGGTGCACTGGGTGTTATACGCAACTAATGAAGCATCGAACTTTACATCGGAATCCGGGGATGTACTGTATGGTCATTAACATCATATAATAAAAAAAATCATTCTAAAAAAAAAGATTAGGTTATTTCAGCAGAGAGATGGAAAGTTTAATAAAATTTAAATGCTAGATATAAAAAACACAGTACCATAAATGAAGAATGCCTTCAAAGGGCTCCTCAGTATACTTGATACTGCTGAGAAAATAATCAGTGACACTGAAGATATGTGTATGTATGTGGATGCTTAAAGGTATGTGTTTTTTTTCATTTTATGTATTTTAATGTTCACAAGCTTAGTATTTACAGGAGTATTTACAAGTTTACAGTCTTAAAAACATCCTTACACGAAATATCCCCCTACCCGATTAACTGTATAATCATGTACTATTTAAATTCAATTTAATTAACAAATCTGGATTATTTGTTTCAGAGGTAAAATTTAGTGATTCACTAGTCGCATACAACACTCAGTACTCATTACTTCAAGTGCCCTCCTTAATGCCCATCACCCAATTGCCCAATTCCTCCACTCACCTCCCTTCCAGAAACCCTATTTGTTCCTTATAGTTAAGAGTCTCTTATGGTTTGCCTCCTTTTTTGTTTTATTTTTCCTTCCCTTCCCCTATGCTCATCTTTATTGTTTCTTAAATTCCATGAGTGAAATCATATCGTATTTGTCTCTCTGATTTATTTCGTTCAGCATAATATCCCCTAGTTCCATCCACATTGTTGCAAATGGCAAGATTTCATTCTTTTTGATGGCTGAGTAATATTCCAGTGTGTGTGTGTGTGTGTGTACCACATCCTTATCCATTCATCTGTTGATGGACAGCTAGGCTCTTTCCATATTTTGGCATATGTTTTAAATGTACTGGTGACCCTGAGATAATACAAAAATACACAGAAAACATTGTCTGGCTTCTTTGAAAAGAAACTGTTTAGTAACAATAGCCTTTCCTATATGCACATGTCAGAAAGCAGCAGAAGAAATGAAATGTAGAATGGGATTCTGACTTTTTAGATACTTCTTGTAAAGGGTTTATTTGTTATTAATCTACATGTGGTAAAATGTAGCTGATGTCAGAACAGTTACTGAGCAAGGGGTACATAATTCTATTATAATGATGTTGAGTTCTAGTACACATATAAATTCCGGGTAAGTGGTATGCATATATACAAACTCACACAGATAAGAAATAGAGAACTCAGAAAATATTCACACAAATTCAATGCTGTTCAGTTTATGCAATTTATTTCTTATTCTTTTAAAGCATCTTATTCTAGTGAATGTCTACATTATCAATATTGTTATGTTTAGCTGTTTTCATAATACATATGAAACAATAGTCTTATAGAACAATTTCTACATAGATGCTATTACTTACCTTTCTCAAATTGATAGGTTCATCCCCCTGTAACACATTCTGAGAATGATTAAAGTTTGAAAACTTGTTGAGAACTTTCATACATGTACAATTCAATTATCAGATATTTAATGAGATATTATTTTTTGGTAAAGGATTTCCAACATATGTTGAAATGTTGAAATTCTTCCACTGATATTTACCTGATGAGGAGGAGTCGTGGATAAAAACTATGGTCATTCAGGATATTGTCAGAGGTTTCTCCTGTGTCAGGTTTCTGATATATGTTGAGTTCAGATATCCACAGAAATCATATTCATAGGCTTTATTAGGTGAGGATTGGTGAGTATATGTCAGTATAAAATATGCCCAAGCCTGTAGAAACTCAGTAGAGAACAAGTTTATTTCCTCGCTGCAAAAAGACTGTATACATGGAGAAAACTCCACTCCAGTGACTCTTTACCCTGTTTCCTTGCATCTTGTACTCTCCCATCTTCAGTGCATGAGTCTCATGGTTTCACTGGGAGTAATCTCCACTCCATTCTGATAAGGGACAGAAGAAAACATTTGAGAATTCGAGGAATGTATTAAATGAGACTGGTCACTGACCCCCACATCCTACTAGCCAGAGGTTATTAATATGACCCCATTGGATGACACTGGTGAGAAATTTAGACGAGATATGCATGAGGGAAAAGAGGAAATGGTTATTGGTGAACAATTAATAGTCATTATATGGCATATGGGGATTACTTCTATGTAAGTCAAATTGAGGGCTGATTTATAATAGATGAATTCCCCACATCGATTACCTCATTTTTTTGGTCTGGTTTGTTGCGAGGTCTCTAACCTCCATGTATTTTCTGTTGTACTGAGAAAGCTGGCTTTTGGCTAAAGGGCATCAAACTCTTATTACATTCTCAGTTTTCTCATTGTATCATTTCTTTGAATGAGTAAATTTTGATAAGTGACACAAAATTTTCACATTTTTATTACATTCCCAGACCTTTTCTGCAGTGTGAGTTTTCTGAGGATTGAGTATGAGTATTTCTCATGTTCATTATCTTTGTAATTTCTTTGCTGGGTGAGTTCTCTGATCCATAATGAGGACTGCACTTTGGATGAAAGACTGCCCATATAAAATATATTCCAAGAATTTCTCTCCTGTGTAAGTTCTCTGATGTTTGTGAAGGCCGGTATCTTGCAGAGGAACTTGCAATTGTTTATTCTATTCATAGGTTTCTCTTTCTCTTTCATACTTTAATATTTGATTTCTGGCTCAAAGCTTTTCCACATTCTTTACATTCATGTGTTTAACTCCCCGTGTGGGCTTTCTGATGTTCTCTAAGGCTTGATTTCTGGCTGAAAGTTTTCCCACACTTATCACATTTATAGGGTTTCTCCCCAGTGTGAGTTCTCTGATGCACTCTGAGGTTTGACTTCTGGCTGAAAGCTTCTCCACAGTGATTACAGTTATAGGGTTTTTCTCCTGTGTGAGTTCTCTGATGTTTTCTTAGGACTGACTTTTCACTGAAAGCTTTTCCACATTCATTACATTCATAGGGTTTCTCCCCCGTGTGAGTTCTCTGATGTCCTCTGAGATTTGATTTCTGCCTGAAAGTTTTTCCACACTCATCACATTTATAGGGTTTCTCCCCAGTATGAGTTCTGTGATGCACTCTGAGGTTTGATTTCTGGCTGAAAGCTTCTCCACAATGATTACATTTATAGGGTTTCTCCCCTGTGTGAATTCTGTGATGTCCTCTGAGTTGTGATTTCTGACCGAAAGCTTTCCCACATTGATTGCATTTATAGGGCTTCTCCCCTGTGTGAGTTCTATGATGTTTTCTTAGACCTGACTTCAGTTTGAAAGCTTTCCCACATTCATCACATTTATATGGTCTTTCCCCTGTGTGAGTTCTCCGATGATTCCTTAGGCCTGACATGTGGCTGAAAGATTTTCCACATTCATTACATTCAAAGGGTTTCTCCCCTGTGTGAGTTCTCTGATGTACTATGAGGATTGACTTATAGTTGAAAGATTTCCCACATTCATGACATTCATAGGGTTTCTCTCCTGTGTGAGTTCTCTGATGTATTCTTAGACCTGACTTTGCACTGAAAGCCTTCTCACAACCATCACATTTATAGGGTTTCTCTCCTGTGTGAGTTCTCTGATGTTTCCTTAGGCGTGATTTCTCACTGAAAGTTTTCCCACATGCATGACATTCGTAGGTTTTCTCCCCTGTGTGACTTTCGAGAGGCTGAATCAGGAATGAATTCACAGAGCAGGATTTTCCACATTCATTACATTCATAGGGTTTCACTGTTACATGAGTTCTCTGATGTATGTTGAAAGCTGACTGGCAACTTAATATCTCTGTACATGTGTCATAATCAGAGGATTTGTCTGTTGTGTGAATTCTCTGATGTGCTGGGAGGGCTGGATTATGGCTGAAATTCTTTCCATATTCAAAGGGTTTCACTCCTGTATGAATTTTCTGATGTTCTCTAATGTGTGATTTTTGGCTGAAAGGTTTCCCTTCCGTGTCAGTTCTTTGAGTGATCCTACTGAAACTATTTCTGTTTTCAGTACATTCATATTCATTAAGTTCACGACTCTTCTCCTCTGGATTATTGCTATGAGAGACTAAAAGAGTTGATTTATCACATTGTTTTCCCCCAAATTTACTGAATTTATAAGATTTCACTTTTGGGTGGGTACTTTCAGATATAACGAGGGCAGACTTTTCAAGGAAAGCTTTTCCACATTTATTGTACTCAGAAGCTTGCTGCAAAGTCTGAATTGCCTGATGCTGAATGACTTTCTCTTTATGACTGAAGGATTTCACATTTTTACTATAAACAAATGATTTCTCTCCAGTATTAGTTCTGCCCTCCTTAATACTGAGAAGCCATTTCTTACATACAGTAAGCTCATGAGCCTTCTTTCCTGAATGTTGACAGTGTGGAGCCATTGAGCTGAGATGCAGGTAAGCAGGTCCTGTATTGTCAAATTTATAGGGCATTGTTCTTACAGGTAAAATGTTTATGTCCATATCATATGGTTTTCCTGAAATCTCTTCCTCTGTAGTCAATGATTTGTTGGTGAATAAAACTTGCCACAAATATTTGCCTTGGTTTCCCAGGCTCTTCTCTGAGAGTCGATTAGGTTGGGAGTCTTCTGAAAGTGAGAAAATTAAAAATACTTTAAGATATTTAACACACTTCTTATGGAATGGGACTTATAGATATATGCCCTATTATGTATTTGATGCCTCAGTTTCTGGTTCAGTTTCCCAACAATAAAGTAATTCCAAGTGTATATTCTCTTTTTGTTAAAAAAAAAAACAAACCTTTTTTGTAGTAGAAAGAGAAGAAACTAGAAATAAATATACATATATATTTGGCATCTTAAAGTATAGTTTTCAAAATTGGTTGAAGAAGAAATAAAGGAAAGGAACCATTGAGAATGGAGAATATAGTCAAGAGAGTTGGATCTTGGGAACAGAAAAAACAGGAAAAAAGTAGTAAATGGGATGAATTCAACAAAGATTATGGAACTAAGTAGATTAAAAGGCTTTCAATGGATTTATCTGAGATAGAATTTATAGTAGGGAAAAACATGAGTCTAGATTCTTAGTCAAATCTAGATTAAAATGGTAGCATAATCAGTTGGAGCTCCATTTTTTCCAGTCTACACGACGACACTAAAATCAACTTATAATGGCACCAACTTCCTCATGGTGAAAGAAAAAAATTCTATTTGCTGTGCTTGAATTCTCTCTGTGGTATCATTCACAGAAATATAAATGTATCAGTAGAAGTAAAAAAAAAAAATGACAGGAGTTAAAGTAATTTTTTTACCTCTACAGGAGTCAGTGCTCTATCCTGGTTCTGGTACCTTGGTATTATATCAGGGTTGTTCAACAGTGAATATATCTTGGTTATCAAACTTAACTTTTCACTTTTCAACTTGCTTATTTTCCCCAAACTAGTTTTGTTTGTCCAATCTTTGATTCTGATTTCCAACATACCTAGTTGTTTTGTTTTGTTTTTGACTGTGAGAACCTTAAGGATCATGTTTCAAACTGGCCCTAAAAATGAGTATCCTTTATATTTATTCACCATGAGTTTTTTTTTTTAAAGATTTTATTTATTTATTTGACAGAGATAGAGACAGCCAGCGAGAGAGGGAACACAAGCAGGGGGAGTGGGAGAGGAAGAAGCAGGCTCATAGCGGAGAAGCCTGATGTGGGGCTCGATCCCATAACGCCGGGATCACACCCTGAGCCGAAGGCAGACGCTTAACCGCTGTGCCACCCAGGTGCCCCCCACCATGAGTTTCTTATGCATATTTGACTGTTGTTGCCCTGCTACTACCCACAATCTCAGCAAACATGTCAGGCCTATTCCAAAAAATATTTGAAAGCCTTTAATACACTGCCCAAGGCACCAAGAGATGAAAGATTTAAGTGATTCAGGGCAAATTTCACACTAACTGCATGTTCATTGTGCATTCTAGCTACCATTCCACCAGTCCATAGTATTTTCTGCTCTAATCTTGCTATCAGTCCCCAATGTTATTTTCCAGCAGTAACTTTATACTCATACTCTTTCCCTAAACTGCTCTCCATTCTAGCCTTAGGACTATATAGAATCCAGATGCCCTTCAGGTACAGCAAAGCTATCTTCATCAAACTTAACAGAAAGGCTTCTAATATCGTCTCACAAATTTAAGCAACATTTATTTTAAAATCTGAAAGAAGTATCATTCTGCCTGTATTATTCATCTTAACAAGGGATATATAGAGAGTGCCCATATTTGTGACTCATGATTTTTATTTATTTATTTTATTTTATTTATTTATTTTTTTAAAGATTTTATTTATTTTTATTAGAGATAGAGACAGCCAGCAAGAGAGGGAACACAGCAGGGGGAGTGGGAGAGGAAGAAGCAGGCTCACAGCAGAGGAGCCTGATGTGGGGCTCGATCCCATAATGCCAGGATCACGCCCTGAGCCGAAGGCAGACGCTTAACCGCTGTGCCACCCAGGTGCCCCTGTGACTCATGATTTTTAAAGCAAATTACCATAACCCAAATCAGGAGGCATCTTAAAATTGATGGCAAATCCAGAGTTAAATGAGCAGCATTTTCTCTTTCTTGGATGTACTTAAAATACTGGTTCATCTTTTAATCAACAGAAGTTTACATGATATGAAATATATGATATGAAATGCAGCTTTGCTCACTTTTCCAAAATGAAACACTCACTGTGATATTCTTTGCATCCTTCTATAATATAAGTCAGTGGTCCCAGTGTGCCTCAGAATTACCTAGAGAGCTCTGCACATACAAGGGCTCAGATCAATTGCTGACCTACACCTGAGGATTCAAAAATCCTAGAAATTTGACTTGGACATTGCATTTATGAATAGTGTCTTCTGAATGAATCAATATGAAATAGTTATCTCCACCTAGTTTTGGAATCAATCCACAATGTTATTAAAAATATTTATCATATAATACATACCAAAGAAGAAGAATGAAACAGACCATTCTTTTGGGGGGATCATAATCCAGGTGAGTTAAAGCCTACGTTATTTGTGTAGTTCAAACCAATGTTACTCACCTCTGCCCTGTAGTGTGAATACATAAACAGATGGACATGGCTATGTGTTCCAATAAATGTTTCTTTACCAAAAAAGCAGCAGGCAGGATTTGACCTAGGGATAGTTTCCTGAGCCTTATTCTAGACTCCAGAGTCTGGTATGAAATCAGAGGGGCATATTAAGGTCTTCTGTCTCTAATGTATACGTACTTCTCCTTATAACTCTTGACAGTTTTTGTTTTATAAATCTTGGTAATTTATTTGGTACATTAATATTTAAAACTTTTGTATGTCCTTTAAAAACTCTTTTAGCTTTATCAAAATGTCCTATTTCTTACCTGCTTCTGACATGAACTGATTCTTAAGTATTAGTTAGATAAATCAATACTGAGTTTTATGCCTTTGGCTTAACAATTCACGACTCTATTTCAAACTTTATATATTACTTTTTAGGGATATCTCTTTGATACAATCTGATAGCATGTTATCTTAATAGGTGAATTCAATTCATTTACATTAGTTGATATGGCAGGTATGTTTACTTTACTTATGTGGTGTGTTTGCATAGCTTTTGTGCAAAACATTTAACACAGCAGGCCTGAGACTGTTACACTTAGATGGTGGGCTTGCAAGAAGATTAGCCCTCGGCTGGCATGTGAACTTAGATTTTGAGATGGTTCCCAAGAACCCAGTCTCTAGGTAGACAACATTTCACATGTGTTGGCACATTCATTGCTGGGGGTCTTGGAAGCTTGCACCTCATTTCCTCTGGACTTTGTCCCCTTTCTCTTTGCTGATTTTGCTTTGTACCAATCATTTCACATTATAAATCTTAGCTATGAGAATGACTATATGCTGAGTAACAAAGAATCAGTGAGCGTCGTATGTGGTAGTTGTCCTGGGGACTCGCTCTCTCTTTTTTTATTTGAAGTGTAGTTGACACACAATATTATTGGCAACTCTATAGAGCTTTATAAGAAACTTTTCTAGTAACAGGTCTGTTATCTTTGCTCTATCAAACATATTTAACTTCTAATAATTAGGAAGGCTGCAGTTTGCTCCAGTTATCCTTTCCAATTACATTATGTAAGTCCTTAATCATTTATATATTTAGATGACCCTAGTAACTATTATATAATGAAAAAATTATGGTTTCTTCCTCTTTTCTAATCTGCTGATTCTCAATTTTGTAGCTTTATTAATTTTTCTTAGTTTTTATCTTTTTACTGGTAAGAACATAGAATTCATTATTTAACTTTTCAGCTTCAAATGGAATACTTAGTTCTCATCTTTTAAAGATGAGAATATCAACATGCTTACAACCCACTCCTTGTGTTAGCTGGCCCCTTCCACATTTTATTAGATCTATTATTTTTATAATTTAAAATGTAAAAGCCTCTAAAAGGACAGTGCTGAAAAACATTTAAACTGCTTACTTCCAGCTGATAGCTTTGTTTTTGTCTTTTTTTAGCTGATCACTTTGGATCTAATTTTCTTGGATGCCTCCTGCCAGCATTCAATAACTCACCTGGGGTGCTCTTTCTTAGAAATTCTTTCTTTAATAACCATGGATCTTCTCCTTGTTCCAATGTGAAGATCAGTTCTGGTTTTGTAAAGCAGTACCCTGTAAATGGGAAATAATTTAGCACTTGAGTTAGCTCCATAAGTTACAGTTTCTGAATGTGAAGGAAGGTATAGTTTCAAAAGTGGCACATTCAGGGTGCTCACTACAACTTTTCTGGGAGGGCAGTGATCACAAAAAATATTTTCTAATGTTTATAAAGGATCAATCTTTTTAAACCCCTGAACCATAAGACTAAGTAATGTTAAATTCTAAAATACTCAATGTTTGTGTTTTAAACAAGAGATTTCAGAAGGACTTTCCAAACTGGCCATAATAGAGTAAAAGGAACTAATTTACCTCTCCATATCACACATCTAAAAGAGTGTACAAACTCTATAAAATGGTTTTTAGACTTCAGACACCAGGCAGCGCAGACAGGCATACCTGACAATAGGAAAACAAATGAGGTGAGTCCTATGATTATCACATGTTGATACAAAATGAACATAAACTTTTAAAAATTTAAAAATTTTAAAGAGAAAGGAAGAGTTTTATTTGAGTTCAAGTTAGGACAACTGCCAGGAATACACCATCTTCTCAAGCAAGAGAGTACTCCAGGGAAGGGACATTTAGTGCAGGGTTTATGTAAGTTCTTTACATAAGAGTTACAAATCATCAAGATGAAAGACATTCCAGAAAGTTACAGACTTTATCTTATATTTTTATTATATGCAAGGCTGTATAACTTTAATCTTATGGGAACCAGGGAGGGTTCTTCTGTTTTGTTTTTCTTATCTTTATGTTTGGAATGCTCCTCCCCCCCTTTTTTTAATTGAAGCAGATGTACAGTGTGTGCTCAGGGCAGAAATAGAGACCATGCTTTGAGGTTTTGCTGATTCATTTTGGTCTTAGTAAATGTTAAAGTATAGCTTCTCTGGGAGCCCAGGAGAACGGCCCCCAAACATTAAAAATTGAAAATTTTTACTGCCAAGAAGAGATTAACCTACAGAACAAAAGAACCAAAAAAGCCTAGCTGACTCAGTAGGTTGAAATAACATAATTGAATTTTAAGGAAGCCATGATGACTAGAATTGTTAAAGATGCAATACTAGAGAAGATAAAGCTGTACTGATACAGAGTCTTAGAGATTTGCAGAAGAGTCTCTTAAGTACTAACTTGTGCAAGTATGTAAGAAAAATACTCAGGACGCCTGAGTGGCTCAGTCGGTTAAGCGTCTGCCTTTGGCTCAGGTCATGATCCCAGGGTCTTGGGATGGAGTCCCATATCTGGGCTCCTTGCTCAGCAGGGAGCCTGCTTTCCCTCTACTTGCTGCTCCCTGCCTGCAGGTCTCCCTGCCTATGCTTGCTCTCTCTCTGATAAAGCGATCAATCAATCTTAAAAAAAAGAGAGAAAAGAAAAGGAAAATACTCAAGGATGGGGAAAGACAAGTGAAAAAGAGTAGGCTGAAAAAATTATCAAAGCATACACAGACGCAGGAAGTTTCTGTTGCCACCAGCCAGGGTAGAAAAATCTCCTACTTCATGGCCAACTGGGAAGAATACCAGAAAGATGTTTACTGCTTAACAGAGGAGCCAAATTAGTCCTAAAGCAAGCTCTGAATCTGACAACGCAGTTTAAAGCAATCCTTGAAATAATCAAATTAATTCCAAGTAACTTAACTACATACCAGAAAAGGCCTCAAAAGATTTAAAATAATACAACAAAACTAGTAGCTAACAATATTTGTCAGAATTATCGGTGCTCAATAAGATAAATGCACTTTTGATTCCCTTTATCAACTTCATCCTTCTCCTCACCCACATCCCCTCTGGTAACCGCTAGTTTGTTCTCTGCATTTAAGAGTTTGTTCTTTTTGTTTGCTCTTTTTTTTTTTTTTCTTTTTTTGGTCTGTTCATTTGTTTTTTTTTTTTTTAAAGATTTTTTATTTATTTATAAGACAGAGATAGAGACAGCCAGCGAGAGAGGGAGCACAAGCAGGGGGAGTGGGAGAGGAAGAAGCAGGCTCATAGCAGAGGAGCCTGACGTGGGGCTCGATCCCATAACGCCGGGATCACGCCCTGAGCCGAAGGCAGACGCTTAACCGCTCTGCCACCCAGGCGCCCCTGTTCATTTGTTTTGTTTCTTAAATTCCAATACGACTGAAATCATATGGTATTTGTCTTTTCCTGATTGACTTATTTCACTTAACATTATACCCTCTAGCTCCATCCACGTAATTGCAAATGGCAAGATCTCATTCAATGAAGACAAAATCTTGAGGTAGAGAAAGGTATAATATGTATGGAATAAAGAATGCCTACTTCTCAGAAATTATATAAGCCACAAGAAAATGAAGTGACAATTTTAAAGTACTGAAAGAAAAAAGTCAACCTATAGTTCTATAGTTAGCAAATACAGAACATTTTCAGATAAAAAAAAGCTGAATTTATCACCAACTGACATATATTACAGAAGAAGCTAAAAAAATTTTTCTTCAGACAGGAGGAAAAATGCTATCAGGTGGAAATTTGGATTTATACTTAGAAATACAGAGCACCACAACCTGGAAATTTGATATAAATATAAAATATACTTTTCTCATTTTTAGAACTTTTAAAAAATGGTAAATTATCTTTTAAAATAACAGCAACAATATACTGTAAGTTTTATAACATACATGTCATATATATACACATATGTATATATATATGTGTGTGTATGTAAAATATATGATGACAACAGTACAAATGATGGAAGGTAAAAAATGGACAATCACAAAATTCTTGTAAATGTAGTAAAAAACCAATTTGAAGGTAGATTGTGTTAAGTTAAAGACGTATGCTGTAAATGCTAAGCCAACCACATTACCACAGAAGAGAGGCACAGCTAATAAACCACTTACATAGATGTAATGAAATCATTAAAAATAGTTAATTCAAAGAAAGCAGCAGAAGTAGAAAAATGGGAAAAAACAGATTGCAAAAATAGTAAACAGTCATATATAGTTCATTTAAGGTTAAACATAAATGGTCTGATCATTGCAATTGAAAAGCCAGAGACTGACAGATTGGATATAAAAGCCAGATCCAAATATATGATGTCTACAAGAAATCCACATTAAAGACACAGGTAAGTTGTAAGAACAAAAAAGATACCAAGCAAACATAATAAAAAGAAAGTCTGAGTGACTATAGTAATATCAAACTAAAATTCAAAAGAAAGGAATATTATCCGGGATAAAGAGAAATACTGCACAATGATGGAAGGGAATAATTCACCAAGAGAACAAAACAATGCTAAATATTTTTTCATCTTATGAAACTACTTCAAAATATATAAAGCACATCCCGATAAAACTGAAAGAATAGCCAAATCCACCATTACAGCTGGGCAATAACGGCACCGTCTCAATAGCTGATAAAACAAGTAGGTGAAAAGTAAGTGAGGACAAAGCGAAATTGAACAGTATTATCAACATGACCTAATTCCCATCTATAGAAGACTGATCCATGGTTAAAAAAAATATGACCCGACTATATCCTGTCCACAATAAGTTTATTTCATAAATATTACTTAAATGGTTTTCCTTTATAAAAAGGTAAAGTTTTTCTCTTGTTGCTTTTAAGATCTTTTGTCATTAGCTTTCCATAGGTTTGAAAGTCACGGGGCGGGGGGCACCTGGGTGGCTCAGTCAGTTAAACATCTGACTTGATTTCAGCTCAGGTCATGATCTCAGAGTTGTGGGATCGAATTCCATGTTGGGATCCATGCTCAGAGTGGAGTCTGCTTGTCCCTCTCCTTCTGCCTCTCTCCCCTGTGCTCCCACACTCTCTCCTTCTCTCTCAAATAAATAAAATCTTAAAAAAAGAAAGAAAAAGTCACGGAGTTCATGGCAAGGATTCTTTAGGTTTTATTCTGTATGGAGTTTGCCCAGCTTCTTCAATGTAGGCTTATACCTTTTGCCAAATTTGGGAAATTTTCAGTCATTATTTCTTTAAATATTTTTCCACCTTTCCTTATGGGACTCCAAAGACAAAAATGTTAAGAGATTTTGTTGTAGATCCATAGTCCCCTGAGACTCTGTTCATTTTTATTATCTATTTTTTTATTATCAATTTTCTGTAACAATAGGCCCATTATTATTGTTCTATCATATAGTTCAATGATTTTTTTCTCTGTCCTCTCCATTCTGCTGCTGTGCATGTGGAAACCACATTACATTAAGTTACCATGTCTCCTTAGACTCCTCTAGATTATGAATGACTTGCCTTGGTTTTGATAACCTTGACATTTAGAAGGCATTGTAGAAAGTCCTTCAGTACAGCCTACTTGTCTGATGTGTTTTTGGGATAAAAACTACAGAGGCAAACAGACTGCTATTCTTATCCCATCGTATGCTACCAACATGACATCATTTTCTTTTAATTTTTTATTTAAATTCTAGTTAGTTAACATACAGAGCAATACTGGTTTCAGGAGTAGAATTCAGTGGTTCACCACTTACGTACAATGCCCAGTGCTCATCATGACAAGTGCCCAGCTTAATACCCATCACCCATTTAGCTCACCCTCCACACACCTCCCTCCCTCTGCTCTCAGTTTGATCTCTATCACTGAGTCTCTTATAGTTTGCTTCCCTCTTCCCCCCATATGTTCATCTGTTTTGTTTCTCAAATTCCACATGAGTGAAATCATATGTTATTTTGTGTTTCTCTGACTGACTTATTTCACTTAGCATAATGCACTTTAGTTCCATCCACATCATTGCAAATAGGAAGATTTCTTTTCTTTTTTTTTTAGTGGCTGAGTAATATTCCATTATATACCACATATATACCACAACTTCTTTATCCACTCATCAGTTGATAGACATCTGGACTCTCTCCAGAGTTTGCTTACCTTTGGTAATGCTGCTATAAACATCAGGGTGCATGTGCCCCGGTGAATCACTATTTTTTTATCCTTTGGGTAAATACATTAGTAGTGCAATTGCTGGATGGTAGGTAGTTCCATTTTTAACTTAAAAAAAAAGCTTTTATTTATTTTGAGAGAGAGAGAGCACGAGAGAGAGGGGCAGGGGCAAAGGGAGAGAGAGAAGCAGATATCCTGCTAGGCAGGGATCCTGACGTGGGGCTCAATCCCAGGGCTCTGGGATCATGACCTGAGCTGAAGGCAGAGGCTTAACTGACTGAGTCACCCAGGTGCCCCTATTTTTAACTTTTTGAGGAACCTCCATACATTTCCAGAGTGACTGCACCAGTTTGCACTCCCACTAACAGTGCAAGAGGATTCCCTTCTCTGCATCCTCACCAACACCTGCTGTTTCTGGTGGTGTTAATATCAGCCATTTTGACTGGTGGGAGGTGGCATCTCATCCTGGTTTTGATCAGTACTTCCCTGCTGCTGAGTGATGTTGAGCATCTTTTCATGTGTCTGTTGGCCATACGGAAAACTGCCTATTCATCTCTTCTGTCCATTTCTCTCTTTTTTAAAAGATTTTATTTATTTGACAGAGAGAGAGAGCGCGAGAGAGCAAGTGCACAAGCAGGGGAGCAGCAGAGGAGCAGGCTCCCAATCCCACGACCCGGGGATCATGACCCCAGCTGAAGGCAGACACTCAACCAACCGAACCACCCACGTGCCCTCTTCTGCCCATTTCTTAACTGGATTGTTTTTTGGGTGCTAAATTTGATAAGTTCTTTATAGGTTTTGGATACCAACCCTTCATCAAATACGTTGTTTGCAAATATCTTCTCCCATTCTGTAGGCTGCCTTTTAGTTTGTTTCCTTTGCTGTGCAGAAGCTTTTTATCTTGATGAAATACCAATATTTCATTTTTGCTTTTGGTTCCCTTGTGTCCAGCAACATGTTCAGTAAGAAGTTGCTCCAGCTGAGGTCAAAGTGGTAGCTGCCTTGTGCTCTCCTCTAAGATTTCGATGGTTTCCTGTCTCACATTTAGGTCCTTCATCCATCTTGAATTTTTGTGTATGGTGTAAGAAAGTGGTCCAGGTTCATTCTTCTCCATCAACATGACTTATTAATAATAACCTGGACGACTTGGCTGAGGCAGTATATGCCAGGGCTCTCCACTGTAAAGTTACCTCTCCCCCATGCATATTGTACTCTTTAGAAGGAAGTCACTAGACACAGCCTGCTAAAGGGATAGGGAATTATGCTCCACCTCCCTGAAGGTGGAGTAACCACATCATTTATTAGGAATTCTTCTGCTTGAAGATTTTTCTATTCTCTCTCATTTATTTACTTATTCAATCATTTATTCGTATCAGGATGGACTCATGGGTATTTTATACTTTGGGTTATACATTAAGTTATATTATTGCTTAAACTGTGGCAGTTTTGGCTACAGGGAGCTTTTTTTTTTTTTTTTTTTTTGCTCCTCTGTTCGTTGATATACCCCCATCATTTGGGTTTTTGAGCATTTCCTTTTGCTCCTCTGCACTTACCTTGTATGTTTCATGCCTCATCCTTAGAATCAGCCATTTCTCCAAGGAATTTTGGTTCCTTTTATTGGAGAATGGTATTAAAAACTACTAACACATCTATTTCAATTTCCAATTTCTGTATAATTTAGTTTTGGAAGATTATGTGTTTCTATGAATTTGTCCCTTTCATCAATTTGTTGGCATACAACTGTTCATAGTCTTCTCTTATAATTATTTTTATTTCTGTAAAATTGGTAGTGCTGTCTCCATTTTCATTTCTAATTTTGTAATTTGAGTCCTCCCTTTTTTTTTAAAGATTTTATTTATTTATTTGATGGAGAGAGAGACAGCAAGAGAGGGAACACAGGCAGGGAGAGTGGGACAGGAAGAAGCAGGCTCCCAGCGGAGGAGCCTGATGTGGGGGCTCGATCCTGGGACTCTGGGATCACGCCCTGAGCCGAAGGCAGATGCTTAACGACTGAGCCACCCAGGCGCCCCAATCCTCTCTTTTTTTTCTGAATCTAGCTGTGGCTTGGAATTCTGTTGATCTTTTCAAAGAGTCAATTTTGGTTCCATTGATTTTCTCTTCTGTTTTTCTATTCTTTATCATTTTCTAAATTTCTATTGTCTCATTCCTTCAGTTAGCTTTTAGTTTGCTCTCTTTTTCTGTAGCTCCTTAATAAAGTGAGTTCTACTCATGTGAGCTTTTTTCTTTTAAAGATTTTATTTATTTATTTATTTATTTATTTATTTATTTATTTATTTATTTGAGAGAGAGCATCCGAGAGCACAAGCAGGGGAAGGGGCATGGGAGAGGGAGCAGCAGACTCCACTGAGCAGGGAGCCCAATGCAGGGCTAGATCCCAGGATCCTGAGATTGAAGGCAGATGCTTAACTGACAGAGCTACACAGGTGCCCCTCTTTCTTCTTAAGGTGTATGTTCACAGCTACAAATTTCCATCTTAGTGTTACTGTCACCACATCCCATAAAGTTTTCATGTACTCTGTTTTCATTCTCATTCTGTCAAGGTATTTTCTAACTTCCCTTGTGATTTTTTTCTTTGACTCATTGGTTGTTTAAGGTATGATGTTTATTTTACATTTACTCATGACATTCATTTTCCTTCTGTTATTGATTCTTTAGTTTCATTGTGATTGGAACAGATACTGCATATGATTTCAATCTTCTAAAAT
This sequence comes from Ailuropoda melanoleuca, assembly GCF_002007445.2. Classification (NCBI taxonomy): domain Eukaryota; kingdom Metazoa; phylum Chordata; class Mammalia; order Carnivora; family Ursidae; genus Ailuropoda; species Ailuropoda melanoleuca. Next base: position 41,929,699 of record NC_048234.1, read on the forward strand.
GTATTAAGACTTGTTTTAGTCTAATCTGGAGAATGAACCATGTGCATATGAAAAACATGTAGTGTACTGTAGTTCACTGGAGTCTTTTATATATCTGTTACGTTCAGTTGGCTTATGGTGTTGTTCAAGGCCCTTTTTTCCTTGGTTGTTCAATCCATTATTGGAAATGGAGTATTATTGCCATGTAACTGTGTGTTTCTCCCTTCAATTATATAATTTGGGGCTCTGATGTTAGGTGCATATATGTTCTCAGCTGTTATGCCTTCTTGGTGAACTGACACTTTTAGCAACATCTAATGTTCTTTTTCATCTCTTTTAACAGTTTCTTACTTAAAGTCTATTTTGTCTCCTATTAGTATGAACTCACCTCTTTTGGTAACTATTTGCATAGTATATCTTTTTCTGTATTTTATTTTCAATTTATTTGTATCTTTAGCTCTAAACTGTCTCTTGTAGAGAGCACAGTTTGATCATTTGTAAAAAAAATTCATTCTGCCAATCTCTTACTTTTTTTTCATCTAAATACAGGTTGATGCCCATGTTCTCTAGGATTTAATGGATTCCTGTTTTGCATTTAGGTCTTTCATCCACTTTGAATTTATTTTTGTGTATGGTGTAAGAAAGTGGTCCGTTTCATTCTTCTGCATGTATTTGTCCAGTTTTCCCAATACCATTTGTCGAGAAGACTGTCTTTTTCCCACTGGATATTCTTGCCTCCATTGTTGAACATTAACATTGTTTGACCACATAGTTACAGACTCACTTCTGGGTTCACTGTTCTGTTGTATTGATCTATGTGTCTATTTTTTTTTTCTGCCTGTACCATACTGTTTTGATTACTACAGTTCTGTGTAATATAACATGAAATCCAGAATTGGATCTGTAAGGTACCCATTAGTTAAGTACACACTAATGTGGTATATCACATTAATTGATTTACGGATGTTGAACCAATCTTGTAGCCCAGGCATAAATTCCACTTGGGCTTGGTGAATAATCCTACCGTTGGATCCCATTGGCTGGTATCTTGTGGAGAATTTTGGCATTCATGTTCATCAGGGATATTGGTCTATAATTCTTTTAGTGAGCTCTTTGGTTTGGGGATCAGGGTAATGCTGGCCTCATAGAATGAGTTTGGAAGTTTTCCTTTCATTTCTATTTTTTGGAACAGTTTCAGAAGAATAGGTATTAATTCTTCTTTAAAGGTTTGGCAGAATTCCCTGGGAAGCCATCTGGCTCTGGACACGTTTGTTGGGAGATTTCTGATTACTGCTTCAATTTCCCTGCTGGTTATGTGTCTGTTCAGGTTTTCTATTTCTTCCTGTTTCAGTTTTGGTAGTTTATATGTTTCTAGGAAACATTTCCTCCAGACTGCCTAATTTGTTGGCATATAAGTGCTCATAATATTCTCCTATAATCATATTTCTCTGGTGTTGCTTGTGATCTCTCCTCTTTCATTCATGATTTTATCTATTTGGGTCCTCTCTCTTTTCTTTTTAATAAATCTGGCTAGGGGTTTATCACTTTTAATTAATTCTTTCAAGGAACCAGCTCATTTCATTAATCTGTTCTGTTTGTTTTTTTTTATTTCTGTATCATTGATTTCTGCTCTAATCTTTATTATTTTCCTTCTTCTGCTGGATTTAGGCTTTATTTGCTGTTATTTTTCCAGCACCTTTAGGTGTAAGGTTAGGTCATGTATTTGAGACTTTTCTTGGTTTTTGAGGAAGGCCTGTATTTCTATATACTTCCCTCTTCAGACTGCCTTTGATACAACCCAGAGTTTGGACTATTGTGTTTTCATTTTCATTTGCTTCCATGTATTTTTTAAATTCTCCTCTAATTTCCTGGTTGACCCATTCATTCTTTAGTAGAATGCTATTTAACCTCCGTGTACTTGTGCTTTTTCCAAGTTTTTTCTTGTGGTTGACCTCAAGTTTCATAGCATTGTGGTCCAAAAATATGCATGGTAGGCTCTCAATCTTTTTGTACCAGTTAAATCCTGATTTGTGACCCATTATGTGATCTATTCTGGAGAATGTTCCATGTGCACTCGAGAAGAATGTGTATTCTGTTGCTTTAGGATGAAATGCTCTGAATATATCTGTTAAGTCCATCTGGTCCAATGTGTCATTCAAAGCCCTTGTTTCCTTGTTGATCTTCTGTTTAGATAATCTGTCCATCGCTACGAATGTACAGATTACGTTATCATCAATGAGTTTGTTTAGTTATTAATTGATTTATACGTTTGACTGCTCCCATATTCTGGGCACAAATATTTACAACTGTTAGATCTTGTTCAATAGACTCCTTTATTATGATATAGCATCCTTCTTCATCCCTTATTATAGTCTTTGGTTTAAAATCTAGTGTGTCTGATATAAGGATGGCTACTCCAGCATTGTTTCCATGTCTATTAGCGTGATAAATGATTCTCCAACCCCTCACTTTCAATCTGGAGGTGTCTTTCTGTCTAAAATGAGTCTCTTGTAGACAGCATAATCAATGGGTCTTGTTTTTTCAATCCATTCTGATACCCCATGTCTCCTTTGTCTTTTGATTGGAGCATTTAGTCCATTTACATTCAGAGTAATTACTGAAAATATGAATTTAGTGCCACTGTATTACCTGTGAAGTTGCTTTCCTGTAGATTGTTTCTGTTCCTTTCTAGTCTTTGTTACTTTGGTCTCTTTCTGCTTAAAGAGTCCCCTTTAATATTTCTTGCAGGGCTGGTTTAGTGTTGATGAACTCCTTTAGTTTTTGTTTGTCTTGGAAACTCTTTCTCTCTCCTTCTAGTCGTAATGACAGAACTTGCTGGATAAAGTACTCTTGGCTGCATACTTTCCCCATTTATCTGCTCAAAACTTTATTATTTCCTTCCTTCTGGGCTCAGGTCTTGTTTTTCTAGTTCCTTGAGACAAAGTTGTTTGATATTTTAAATTTCCTAACGTAGACATTATTGGATAAACTTCCCTCTTAGTACTGCTTTTGCTGCATCTTATAACTTTCAGCATGTTGTGTTTTTACTTTTGCTTGATTCAAGATAGTTTTTATATTCCTTTTTCATTTCTTTTCTGACCCAATGTTTATTCAACTCTGTGTTTCTTAGTTTCCACATTTTGTGAATTTCTCCTATTTTCTTGCTGTTGTTGATTTATAGTTCAGAATGATTTCAGTCTTCTAAAACTTGTTAAGATTTGGTTTGTTACCCAACATGATTTATCCTGGAGAATAATGTGTGTGCTTGAGAAAATTATGTTTGCTTCTGATGGATGGAAGGTTCTATGTCTGTTATATCCAACTGGTCTACCGTGTTATTCAAATCAGCTGTTTATTAATTTTTATGTCTAGATTTTCTTTCCATTATTTTTAAGTTATTATTGAAGTCACCTACTTTTTATTCCTGTTAGCTTCTCTGCTTAGATCTATTTAGGTATAGCTCAGGGATACTGCAAATTCAGCTCTAGGCCATCACAACAAAATGAATACTGCATTAAAGCAAGACAAATGAATATTTGGGGGGTTTCACAATGCATATCAGTTATGCTTACACTATACTGTAGTCTATTAAGTGTGCAATAGCATTATGCTAAAAAATACAATGTACATGCTTACTTATAAAAGAACTTAGCAGCTAAAAATTTCTAACCATCACCTGAGCTTTCAGGAAGTTGTAATCACTGATAACAGATTACCTTTAACAAATACTATAATAATGAAAAAGTTTTAAATATTTTTATTCCTGTATAGTTAATACAGTGTTATATTAGTTTCAGGAGTACAATTTAATGATTCATCAATCTGCCCATTGCTCAATGCTCATCAAGACGAGTGTACTCTTAATCCCCTTCACCTATTTCACCCATACCCCCACCCACCACCCCTCTCCTAACCATCAGTTTGTTCACTATAGCTGAGAGTCTGTTCTTTTGTTTGTCTCTTATTTTGTTGTTCATTTATTTTTTTTATTCAATTCCACGTTAGTGAAATCTGTATTTGTCCTTTTCTGACTTATTTCACTTATTAGCATTACACTCTAGTTTCATCTGTGTGTTGCAAATGGCAAGATTTCATTCTTTTTCATGGCCAAGTAGTATTCCACTGTATGTATATACCACCATTTCTTCTATTTATGGACACTTAGGGTACTTCTATATCTTGGATATTGTAAATAATGCTTCACTAAACATAGGGGTGCATGTATCCCTTTGAATAGTGTTTTTGTATTTGGTGGGTAAATACCCAGTAGTTTGATTACTGGATCATAGGGTGGTTCTATTTTTAACTTTGTAAGGACCTTCCATACTACTTTCCACAGTGGTTGTACCAGTTTGCATTCCTACCAATAGCACACGAGTATTTCTTTTTCTCCATATCCTTGCCAACACTTGTTGTATCTTGTGCTTTGGGTTTTAGCCATTCTTGACATCTCATTGTGGTTTTGATTTATATTTCCCTGATCATCAATCATGTTGAGCATCTTTTCATGGGTCTGTTGGGCATCAGGATGTCTTCTTTGGAGAAATGTCTGTTCATGTCTTCTGCCCATTTTTTAATTTGATTTTTTTTTTTTGGGTGCTGAGTTTTATAAGTTCTTTACAGATTTTGGAGACTAACCCTTTATCAGATCTATCTTTGCAAATACCTTCTCCCATTCAGTAGGTTGCCTTTTAGTTTTGACTGTTTCCTTTGCTCTGCAGAAGCTTTTTATTTTGATGTAGTCCCAATAGTTTATTTCTGCTTTTGTTTCCCTTGTCTCAGGAGACCTATCTGGAAAGATGCTGCTATGGCCAATGTCAAAGAAATTACTGCCTATGTTCTCTTCTAGGATTGTTATGGTTTCAGGTCTCACATTTAGGTCCTTAATCCATCTCGAGTATTATTGTGTATGGCAAAAGAAAGTGGTCCAGTTTCATTCCTTTGCACACTGCTGTCTAGTTTTCCCAGCACCATTTGTTAAAGAGACTCTCTTTTTCCCACTGCATGGTCTTGCCTTTGTTGAACATTAATTGACCACGTAGTTGTGGATTTCTGGGCTCAGTGTTGTCTTTTATTGATCTATGTGTCTATTTTTGTACCAGTACCATACTGTTTGATTACTACAGCATTGTGTAATATAACTTGAAATCTGGAACTATGATATCTCCAGTTTTGTTCTACTGAGTTCTCAACACTCCTTTGTCTATTTGGGGTCTTCTATGGTTCCATGCAAACTTTAGGATCATTCTAGTTCTGCGTAAAATGCTAGGTGTTTTGGTTGGGGTAACATTAAATCTGTAGATTGTTTTGGGTAGTATGTATATTTAAAAATTTTCCTTTCAATACATGAACATGGACTATCTTAGCATTTGTTTGTGTCATCATCAATTTCCTTCATAAATGTTTTATAGTTTTCATAGTACAGGTCTTTCACATCCATAGTTAAGTTTATTCCTAGGTATTTTATTCTTTTTGGTGCAATTGTAAATGGGATTGTTTTCTTAATTTCTCTTTCTGCTACTTCATTAGGGTATAGAAATGCAATGGATTTCTGTATATTGATTTAGTATCCTACCACTTTACTGTATTCATTTATCAGTTTTAATAGTTTTTTTGGTGGAGTCTTTTGGGTTTTCTGTATATAGAGTCATGTAATCTGCGAATAGTGGAAATTTTACTTCTTTCTTACCAATTTGGATGCCTCTTATTCCTTTTTCTTGCTTGATTGCTGTGGCTAGGAGTTCCAGTAGTATGTTGAATAAAAGTGGTGAAAGAGGACATCCTTGTCTTGTTCCTAACCTTGGGAGAAAAGCTCTTAGTTTTTCCCCATTGAGAATGATGTTAGCTGTGGGAGTTTCATATATAGCCTTTATTATTTTGAGGTATGTTCCCTCTAAATCTACTTTGTTAAGGGTTTTTACCACAAATGGATGTTGTACTTTGTCAAATGCTTTTTCTGCATCTATTGAAATGATCCTATGGTTTCTGTCCTTTCTCTTACTGATGTGATGTATCACATTGATTGATTCATGAGTATTGAACCACCCTTGAAACCCAGGAATAAATCCCACTTGATTGTGGTGGATGAATTTTTTAATGTATTGTTTGATTTGGTTTGCTGTTTTGTTGACGTCTTTTGCATCTATATCCTTCAGATCTTAATTTCTCCTTTTTTGTGGAGTTTTTATCTGGTTTGGTATCAGGGCAATGCTGGCCTCCTGGAATGAACTTGGAAGTTTTCCTTCCACTTTTTTTTTTTTTTTTGGTATAATTTGAGAAGAATAGGTATTAACTCTTTGTTAAATGTTTGGTAGAATTCACTTGTGAAGCCATTGGTCCTGGACTTTTGTTTGTTGGGAGTTTTTGATTACTGATTCAATTTCATTGCTGGTAATAGATCTTCCCAAATTTTGTGTTTCTTCCTGCTTAAGTTTTGGGAGATTATATGTTTCTAGGAATTTATCCATTTTCTTCTACATTGTGTAATTTGTTGTCATATAAATTTTTCATAATCTCTATAATCTTTTGTATTTCTGTGGTGTTGGTTGTATTTCTCCTCTTTCATGCCTGATTTTGTTTGAGTTCTCTCTCTCACTCTCTTTTGATGAGTCTAAAGGTACCCCAGTCTTTAGTTCTGAAATAAGTTTTTTGTAGGCAGCATATAGATGGGTCTTGCTTTTTATGCATTCTGTCAACCTATGTCTTTGATTGGAGCATTCAGTCCATTTACATTCAGTGTAATTATTGAGAGGTATGTACTTATTGCCATTTTGTTGCTTGTTCTATGGTTGTTTTTGCTGTTCTCTGTTCCTTCTTTCTCTTGCTCTCTTCTCTCACTGCTTGTCAGCTTTCTTTAGTGATATATTGGGATTCCTTGCTCTTTTTTGCATATTTGTTATTGGTTTCTGATTTGTGGTTACTATTCAGTTTGTATATAGCATCCTTTGTATATAGCGTTCTATATTAAGTGATGTTTACTTACGTTTGAACCCATTCTTTACCCCCCATTTTATTAATATTAATGTCTCTCTACTTGTTGTGGGCAGGGTTACTTCCTGTATATGGTGTCATACTTTACCTCTTATTTTGTGAGTTCCTTGACTGATTTTTATAGATACTCTTATTTTTACTGATCTTGTGTTTCCTACTTTTCTTACTCCTGCTTATGGTCTTTTGTTTTTTTTCCCTAAGAGTCTCCTTTAATATTTCTTGCAGCGCTGGTTATTCATCATGAATTCCTTTAACTTTTGTTTTAGAAATTCTCTATTACTTCTTCTACTCTGACTGATAGCCTTACTGATAGATACTCTTGGCTGCAGGCTTTTTCTTTTCAGCACTTTGAATATATCATGCCACTCCCCGTGCCCTGCAAAATTTCTGCTGAAAACCTAGTTAATAGCCTTATGGGGTTTCCTTTGTATGTAACTGTTTTCATTACTCTTGCTGCTTTTAAAATTCTCTATCACTACTTTTTGCCATTTTAAATACTGTGTATCTTGGTGCGGACCTCCTTGGATTGCTTTTGTTCAAGGCTCTCTGTGCCTCCGAGATCTGGATTTCTGTTTCCTTCCCAGATGTAGGAAGTTTTTAGCTATTATTTCTTCAAAATTTCTGCCTCCTTTTCTCTCTCTTCTTCTGGGATCCACATAATGAGAGTGTTGTTATGCTTCAAGGTGTTGCTGAATTCCCCAAATCTATTTTCATTTTGTATTTGTTTTTTTCTCTCATCTGTTCAGATTGATTGCTTTCCTCCAGGTCACTGATCCATTCTTCTGCTTCCTCTAGTCTACTATTCATCCCATCTAGTGATTTTTAATTTCACTCATTGAGTTCTTCTTTGACTGGTTCTTTTGTATGTTTTCTATTTCTTTGTTAAGGTTGTCCTTAGGTCCTCCACTCTTTTACCAAATCCTTTGAGTAATTTTATGACCGTTACTTTAATTTCTCTATCAGGCATATTAATTGTCTTCATTTTGCTTATGTCTCTTGCTGTGATTTTGTCCTGTTCTCTCATTTAGGACATATGCCTCTGTGTACTCATTTTGCCTAATCTTTTGGGTCTGTTTCTATGTGTTAGGAAAGTCAGTTCATTACCTGCCCTTAAAAGTAGTTGCTTTATGAAGATGAGATTCTGTAGTGCCCTGCAGTCAAGTGTCCCCTGGTCACCAGAACCTAGTACTCCAGAGGTGTCTCCTATGTGTGTTGCTTGTGTTTTCTTTTGTGGCCAAGGCACTTTTTCCTTCAGTGCAGTTGTCTGCAATGTCTCTCTACTTGTTGTGGGCAGGGTTTAGTTCCTGTAGTGACAGTGTTCACTTTGGGCTGCCTTGGGCTTGATGAGAGTCAGACCAGGTATCTGCCAGAGATGTAGCAGTGCTGAAGCGGAGGGCACTTTCCAAAAAGTCTTCCTTGGTGGGTGGGACCTGCAGTCAGACCAGGTGTCTGCCCCCAGCCCACTGCTGGGGCCATAGTTTGACTGTAGTATGTGGTTATCTTTCCCTCTCCCTGTTGCTGTCCCTTGTTGTGGCTGCTTGCACTCTGCCAGCCTTGTCACAGTGCTTTGGATGGGTTCTGGCCAAGACTGTACTGGAGAGGGTGGATCCACAGAAGCACAGAGGGTGGAGGTTGAAGGTGGGATACACAGTGTTAAGGTTTGGGCAGATCCTCTGTGGGAAGAGAGGTGGCACTGAGGCCTCGCTGGAGGGGGCATGTCCCTAGGGGAACAGGAATGAGGTGGGCACTGTTAGCAAGTTAGGTAGTGAGTACTGGCACTGTGCTGGTTCCCACAGGTAGCTATGCTGGGGGTGGGGAGGGAAATGGTGCCTGCCAACTCCTTTATTCCTGGAGAAGTCTCCAAAGGCTCCCTGTCCTTGTAGCATGGGCTCCGAGATTAGTAAACAAATCTCCATTCAATATACCCGAGGCTATTTTCAAACCGCTACTCCTATGCTATATCACTGCAGGGCTGTTTGGGTAGGGACTGTTTCCTCTTATCCCCCTGCTCTCCCAGGGGTTAGGCCACTGATTTTTAATGTTTCAGGTGTTAAGTCCCACTGACTGTAAGAACTCAGGAAATTTGGCCCCTCTGGTTTTCAAGCCAAATGTTACGGGGATTTATTTTTCCTGTGTGGCCTCCCCAGTGTGAGAGTCTGTTTCTCTCCACTCCCTTGAAGAGGGCATCCTTCCCTTCCCATAGGCAGTCCCATGGGCCATTTAGCTCCCAACTGTATCTTTGGCCTTCCTACCCTCTTCGATGTGACCTCTTCTCTACCTTTAGTTGTGGAGTTTGTTCAGCCAGTCTTCAGCTTGTTTTCTGGGTTCTTTACATTTATGTGAGCATTATCTCATTGTATCCATGGAATGGGCTGAGCTTAGGGAGTAGGTGTTAATGTAGAGTATGAAATCATCCATAATACCTTTCTTAGCCCAAACAGCTGCCCTGTGATCTAAGAGATGTATGCATTGCCCCCTAAAGCTACGTTAGCAGAACTTGTAGAACAAGCTGATCAGCCCACTGTATCTTTCCTGTAATTAGACTCTTCTATTTTCTGTAAGACCCCTTGCCATGCATCACTTGCTTGAGAAACAGTGATATTTATGATTATCCTAAAGAACGAATAAAGGTGAGAGCAAAGAAGAGCACGGGGTCTTTGTCTCTGAGTGTTGACCCCCTTGCCTTCTCCCCTCTTTCACGGCAAAGTCTGGAGTAATCTCTCAACCATTGGTACACAGATTGCTGGCCATTCCTGGCATTAGGGTCCCCACACTCTGCCATCCTCCCAGGAAGTCCTAATGAAAATGGTGGAAATATTTTGAGGATTACCAAAATGTGATACAGACAGAAAGTGAGCAAATGCGGCACCAACAGACTTGCTCGGTGCAGGGTTGCCACCAGTCTTCAATTTATGCAAGAAGCAGTATCCGTAAAGTGCAATAAACCAAAGCACAATAAAATGAGATACGTCTGTATATATGTATGTGTGTATGTATATACACACACTCTGATGTTAGGTGTGCATATAACTGTTATATTTTTCTGCAGAATTGATCCTTTTTTCATTATATGATGACCTTTGTTTCTATAGAGTTTTTTACTTAATGTCTATTTTGTTGATGTTAAGTATAGCCACTGTGCTTTCTTTTGGTTACTATTTACATTAAATATCTTTTTCCATCCATTCACTTTCAGTCTATATGTGTCTTTATTTATTTATTTTTTAAAGATTTTATTCATTTGAGAGAGAGAGAGAGAGAGAGAGAGTGCGCGTGCACAAGCAAGGGGAATAGGAGAGGGAGAAGCAGGACTCGATCCCAGGACCCTGAGATCATGACCTGAGCTGAAGGCAGACACTTAACCAACTGAGCCACCCAGGCACACAGTCTATATGTGTTTTTAAATCTAAAATAAGCTGCTTATAGACAACATATCTCTAGATCCTGTTTTTTATTTCATTCAGGTATCCTCTGCTTTTTAAGTTTAATCTGCTTACACTTATTTATTGGTAGGTAAGGACTTATGCCATGCTATTAATCATTTTCTGTTTTGCAGTTTTTTTGTCCTTTTCTTCCTATCTTACCATCTTTATTATTTAAAGATTTTTTGTGTTGATTTGTTTTGATTCTATCTTTGATCTATTAGTGTTTTCTTTGAAGATACCTTGACTATTGCAGAAAATGCCTTATAGTTACAACCATCTACTTTAAGTTAATAACAGCTTAACCTTAGTTATACATAAAAATTCTATAACCTTAGTTATACATAAAAATTCTATAGTTTTACTCTTTTCCTCATTTTATATTCTTGTAGTTCTTTTTATATTATGTTTCTATTAACAAATTATTATATTAGTTAAAAGTAATTTACATACCACTATTACAGTGTTACATTATTCTATGTTTGCCTATTTATGTTTATTAATGAGATTTATGCTGTCATATACTTTGTGTTTTCATTTTGATTTGCAGAAGTCCTCTGGTTAAGCATTTCTTGTAAGGCAGGTCTAGTGGTAATATACTCCCTTGGTTTTTGTGTGGGAACGACTTTACCTCTTCTTCATTTGTAAAGGATAATTTTGCCAGGTATAATATTCTTGGTTAGAAGGCCTTTTCTTTTAGTGTTTTTAATATATCATCCCACTGTCTCCTAACCTGCAAGGTTCTGCTGAGAAATCTAATAGTCTAATGTGGGTTACCTTCTATTTGATGAGTCACTTTTTGCTTGGTGCTTTCAAAATTCTGTGACTTTTGATAATTTGATAATAATGTGCCTTGGTGTGCTCTTATTTAAGTTGATCTTATTTAAGTCCTTGGAGCCTCATGAATCTGGATGTCCATTTCCCTCCGTAGATTTAAGAAGTTTTTAGCCATGATTTCTTTAAATAAACTTTATGTTCTTTTCTCTCTTTCCCTGAGACTCTGAGAATGTGTGTGCTGGTTCTTTTGGTAGTGTCCCATAACTCCTGAGGTGTTCTTCATTCTTTGTCATTGCTTTTTTCTCCTCTGACTAGATAATTTCAAATGACCTACCTTCAGATTTACAGATTATTTCTTCTCGATGAAGTCTGCTGTTGAGACTCTCTATTACATCCATGGTGTTCTTCAGCCCCAGAATTTGTTTTTTAGTTTTTTTTTTTTTTTTAATGATTTCTCTTTGTTGAACTTATTTTGTTAATGAGATGTTTTCCAGGTTTCATTGAGCTGTCTGGGTTCTTATGTAGCTTACTGATCTTCCTTAAAACAATTATTTTTAGTTCCTTACCAGCCGATTTGGAGCTCTCCATATCTTTGGAGTCAGTTACTGTAAATTTATTCCTTTCCTTTGGTAATGTCATTTTTTCACATGACATTCACTTCACATGAGAATTCACTTCTTTTAAACTTTACAGACTGGATTCAGTAAAGAAAGACCTTCACCCACCAGGTTGGGTAAGAGGGGGCTAGTTGGGTCAGGTGTGACAGCTCCAGTTCTGCAGGGGGGAGCATGGTGTGGACCTCAGGCAGCTCCAACAGCTGAAGTCAGCACTGGGGGTTGTTGGCAGTGAAGGCTGCAGGTGTCTATAGCAGCAGCAAAGGCTGCTGAACTTCCCCTGGTCTCCTTTTCCCAGAGATGGATGTCAGGGCCAAGAGGTTCTCTTTTGGTGCCAGGATGAAGGCACACAGAATGGCAGCACTGAAGTCCAGGACTTAAGCATGTTCACAGTGTTGCCAGGGTGCCATGGCTCCAGCCCCAAAGGGAACACAGTAGTATCTCCTGCTCCAATGGCCTCCAGGCAGCTCTATCAGCTAGGGTAACCATAGGCAAAGACTACAGGTGTCCTCATTAGAGAAAGTTGTAAGGTGTCTTGTGACAGTAAGGACTGTTAGGGTCCTTGGTAACAAAGGCTGCAGGGGTCCTTCTGCTCTTCTTTTCCCCCAACAAAGGAATATAGCTGAGGGAATTCCTCTTGGCACCAAAGGATGCCCGGGTAAGACATGGGGTGGTACATATAAAATGTTTTAAATGTTTTCTATACTTTTCTATGCCACCGTCCTTGGTTTTTGCAGTACGTTAGGTTGCCACAATGTATTATTTGTACTCTAGAGAGATGACCCAGGTCTACTTTCATCAGTGGATAGTTAGATCATTATTGGGGAACAAGAGCTGGGACCTCCTAGTCCACCATCTTACAATGGACTCTCTTCACTTTTTTCTATGATTACATTCTCATGACTTATTTATTTTATAAATGGAAGTTTGTACCTTTTAACTCCCATCACGTTCAAGCTCCCATACCTCCTGCTGGTGGCAACCACCAAATCTGTTCTCTGTATCTATGAGCTTGGTTTTTGTTTTTTAGATTCCACATATGAGTGAGATCATATGCTGTTCATCTTTCTCTGTCTGAATTATTTTACTTAGCATAATGCCCTCAAGGTCATGTTATCACAGATGGCAAGATTTCATTCTTTTTTAGGGCTGAATAATACTCCATGGTAAACAAGTAAATATATACAAATAAATAAATAAATAAATAAATAAATAAATAAATAAGCATCTGGCTTTGGCTCAGGTCGTGATCCCAGGGTCCTGGGATTGAGCCCTGCATTGGGCTCCCTGCTCGGCAGGAAGCCTGCTTCTCCCTCTCCCACTCCCCTTGCTTGTGTTCCCTCTCTCGCTGTCTCTCTCTGTCAAATAAATAAATAAATAAATAAATAAATAAATAAAATCTTTAAAAATAAATAAATAAATTTCCTCAACGTTTAATGATGTTGAGCACCTTTTCGTGTACTTGTCGGCCATCCAAATGTCCTCTTTAGATGTTCTGCCCATATTTTAAATGAATTGTTTGGTTTTGCTGTTGAGTTATAGGAGTACTTTGTAGATATATGGTTTTCAAGTATTTTCTCCCATTCAGTAGGTTGCTTTTTGTCATTTTGTCAATGGTTTCTTTATTGTTCAGAAGCTTATGTTTTACATAGTCCTACTTGATTTTTGCTTTTGTTGCTTGTGCTTTCGATGTAGAATCCAAAAAAATCCTTACCAAGACCAATGTCAAAGAGCTTAATGCCTTTGTGTTCTTCTAGGAGTTTTATGGTTTCAGATCTTACATTGACATTTTTAATCCATGAGTTAATTTTTGTGTATGGTATAAGATAATTGTCTTTTCATTCTTTTGCATGTGGCTGTCTAGTTTTTCCGACACCTATTTGAAAGACTGTCTTTTTCCTATTGTATTCTTGGCTCCTCTGTCATAAGGTAATCGACCATATATGCATGGCTTTATATCTGGGTTCTGTATTTCATGATCTGTGTGTCTGTTTTTATGCCAATACCATATTATAGTGATTACTACAGCTTTGTAACATAGTTTCAAATCAGGGAGTGTGATGCCTCCAGCTTTGTTCTTTCTCAAGACTGCTTTGGCTATTTGGGGTCTTTTGTGGTTCCATACAAATTTTAGAATTGTTTCTTCTAGTTCTGTGAAATAGGTCATTGGAATTTTGATAGTGATTGCACTTAATCTGCAGACTGCTTTGGGTAGTATGGGCTATTTAACAATATTAATTCTTCCACTCCATGAGCACTGAATATCTTTCCATTTGTTTCTCTTCATTTTCTTCATCAATGTTTTATTGTTGTCAGTGTACAATGTCTTTTTGTTGTCAGTATACAGTGTGCCTTTCACCTCCTTGGTTAAATTTATTCCTAGGTATTTTATTCTTCTATTATTATTATTATTTTATTGTAACTGGGATTTCTTTTTCTTCTGATATGATTTGTGTATAGAAACACAACAGATTTCTAAATAGTGATTTGTATATTCTGCAGCTTTATTGAACTGATATGCTAGCTTTTCCATAGAGTCTTTAGGCTTTTCTATGTGTAGTTTCATGTCATCTGCAAATAGTGACAGTTTTACTTCTTCCTTACCTATCTGGATGCCTTTTATTTCTTCTTGTTGTTGCTTAATTGCTGTGGCTAGGACTTCCAATAGGATATTAAATAAAAATGATGAGAGTGGGCATCCTTTTTCCTGATCTTAGAGGAAAAACTTTCAGCTTTTCACCATTCAGTATGATGTTAGCTGTGGACTTGTCAGATGTGGCCTTCATTATGTTTAGATACATTCCCTCCATACCCATTTTGTTGAGAATTTTTATCATAAGCAGATGTTAAATTTTGTCAGATGCTTTTTCTGCATACTAATATAATCACATGATTTTTATCCTTCATTTTGTTAATGTGGTATATCTTATTGATTGATTTGAAGATGTTGAAACATCCCCATCCTTGCAACTCTGGAATCAAGTGGAATTCAATTGATCATGCTATGTGATTTTTCAGTGTTGTTGAATTCAGTTTGCTAACATTTTGTTGAGGACTTAGCATATATTTCATCAAGGATATTGGCTTCTAATTCCCCTTCTTGTGGTGTTCTTGTCCAGTTCTGGTATTAGAGTAATGCTGGTCTCATAAAATGAGTTTGGAAGTGCTCCCCCTCCCCCGCCGCTTCCTTCACATTGTTTATTTGCATTTTTTTATCATTGAATTCTGTGAGTTTATAATGAGTTTGTCAAATACATGATTTGTACATTTTCATAGTAATCTGTGACTTGTCTTCTCATTCTCTGCAGAGTCTAAATTTTTAATTTTGATGAAGTCCAATTTATCAGTGTTTTTGTTGTTATATCTAAGAATGCTTCATCAAGTTTTTGGTCCAAAGGTTTTCTCCAAATTTTAAAAATTATGTGATTTGACATTTACATTTAAATTTATGGTACATTTTGAGTTAATTTCTGTATGGTGAAATTTGAGATTTATTTATTTATTTATTGCCTGTGGATATCCATTTGCTCTGTACCATTATCTTTCTTCCATTGAATTGTCTTTTCCTTTGTCAAAAATCAGTTGGCTGTATTTTCATGGGTCAATTTCTGGGTTCTTTAATTCAGGTACTGATGCTTCCCACATTATACCTCTAATTGTTCAACATTGTTTTATCTGTTCTAGTTACTTTGGCTTCACATATAAATTTGGAATAATGCTATTGTGTTTTTTTTAATCTTGGTCTAACATCGACATTTAATGTATCAGTTGCCAATTTTGTAAGAGTTAATATCTTTACTGTGTTGCAATCTATAAACTATATACACTTACTTAGAACTTTGATTTTTTTCATCAGGGTTTTGTAGTTTTCTGCATAAAAGTCCTGCCCATGTTTTGTTCAATTTATACCTTAGTATTTGATTATTTTGAGTGATGGTAAATGGCATTGTATTTTACTTTGTTTTCTCATCAGTTGCTAGTTAATAGAATATTTTTATATATTCTTTTATGCTGGGACCTTGGTGAACTTTCTTGGGAGTGGTGAGAGCAGACGTATTTGCCTTATTTCCAATCTTAGAGAGAAAGCATCCAGTCTTTCACCAGATATTATTTAGCAAGAGGTCTTTTACAGACATTCTTCACCAGCTTGAGGAAGCTCTCCTCTATTTCTAGTTTTCAGAGAGTACTTATGAATGGATGTTGGATATTGTCAAAAACAGTTTTTTGTATCTACTGCTGTAATTCTGTGGTTCTTCCTATTTACCCATTAATGTGGTGGACAACACTGACTGATTTTTGAACACTGAATCAGCCTTGCATACTTGGAATAAACCTTATTAGGTCATGTCACATAATCCTTTTTATTTATAGCTAAATTCCATTTGCTAATATTTTTATTTTTTTTAATTTTTTTAAAAGATTTTATTTATTAATTCGACAGAGATAGAGACAGCCAGCGAGAGAGGGAAAACAAGCAGGGGGAGTGGGAAGAAGCAGGCTCACAGCAGAGGAGCCTGATGTGGGGCTCGATTCCATAACGCTTGGATCATGCCCTGAGCCGAAGGCAGACGCTTAACCGCTGTGCCACCCAGGCGCCCCTGATTTGCTAATAATTTTAAAGTAGTTTTGCATCTCTATTCATTAGAGAAATTGGTCTGTAGTTTTGTGCTGTCTTTGTCTCAGTATTCACACCAGGATAATGCTGACCTCATAAAATTAGTTTGAAATTGTTCTCGCCTTTTCTATTTTCTGGAAGAGATTGTGTGGAAATCATTTTTCTTTAAAATTTGGTAGAATTCTCTGGCAAAAACATCTGGTCCTGGAGATTTCTTTTTTGTGTGTTTCAATTACAAAATCAATTTCTTTAATGGTTATAGGACTATTTAAATTATCATTGTTGGGTTCATTGTGGTATTTTTGCTTTCCTAGCAATTAGTCCATCTTATCTAACTTGTCAGATTTATGTGTATAGGGCTCTCTACAATATTCTGCTATTATTATTTTGATGTCTGTGGGTGCTGTATTTTTTATATCCTTGTTTTATTTGTCATATTGATCACCTGTCTTCTTTTTCTCATTCACTGTTACAAGAGGTTTGTCAGTTTTATTGTGCTTTTCATCCAGCCTCTTCTACCACTGGTTTTTCTTTATTGTTTTTCTATTTCCAATTTCATTGATTTCTGCTGAGTTTTCCTTCTGCTGGAGTTGGGTTTACGGTGCTCTTTTACACTTTCTTAATGTGGGATTATATACACTACTTATTTGAGAACTTTTCTCTTTTCTAATGTAAACATTTATTGCTATAAATTTCTCAGCACTCCTTCCGCTGCATTGTACAAATTGTGTATCAAGTCCCTAAAACAAATCCTCAATTTATATCTTCTAGTGTATCTCCTTCTTTGATAGATTATAGTATGTGATCTTGAGGAAATATAATTAAAACATAACTATTTACTTAATATTATGTGGTAGACACCTGTGCAATTCTCCAACTATTTAACAGCACAGCCTTTAACTTTCCTAGCACAGTTTGAACACTCAGCCAAGTACTCAACTAAGTACTAGAAAAGTAATTATGAACAAAATACAGAATGTCTGCTTTCACGAAGCTCAGCATTCTTGGGGCAAATTAAAATTAAATTACATAAATAAATGTAGCTCTGCAAATTTGATAAGCACCAGGAAGCAAAAACATACAATGCGATTTTTCTAATAGCTCACTTGACTTCTGGGAGCTCAATAAAACCCTTCCAGAAAAAATGTGTGCTATTTGTTGAAGGTGGGTGGGGAGGGGTTCACTGGAGTATTTACTATTTTTATGAAAGTTTTCAAAGTCAAAGAAAAAGAAATGTGAAGATAAATGAGCCTTGAGCAAATATTTAAGGAAAGTGTAGGAATAACTGAAATAAGCAAAGATGAGCATTCCAAACACAGAAAAGAACAAGTACCAAGATCCTTGTAAGAAAAGAAGACAGCACCAGGTCCTAAAAACGGATCAGTAAGTCTGCAACAAAAAAGCAAGAGGGCACATGGTACAAGATGTGGAAGAGAATCAGGAGAATATATTTTCTTGAAGTCATATTCTGAAGTTTTTAAGCAATCAATAGTCAGTGAGTGTTCTAAGTAAATTAGTAATACAATCACATCTATTTTTAAGAAATATAAATTTGGGGCACTAAAATATTTTCAGATGCATTAGCTTTTACCCAACAATCTCTAGGAATTTATCTCTAGGAATCTTCCTTAATCTCTAGGAATTCATCTTAAAGCTATACCTGCACAAGTAGAAAATAATATATGCATAAGTTTATTCATTACAGCATTGCTGATAATAACAGTAAAATATAAAAACCCAAATATTCATCATTGACTAGTTAATAAACTTAGGTTGCATCTACCCACAAGTGAAGACCATGCATTCATATAATATAGATAAGAGCTTACGCACAGGTAATGATTAATATTCAATATAAAGTCAAAAAGAGAGAAGCAGAATAGTGTGTATAGAAAGCTCTCTTTTGAGAAAGAAAGGAAGAGAGACAGGAATTATGTAATTACTTAAACTTGCAAAAAGGAAACACTGGAAGAAAAATCAGAAAGCAATAAAAGTAGGACAGGAGGGAAGTGAACGGAGGGGACAAGAATGGAAAAGAGACTGAATATACCTTTTAATACAGTTTGGGTTTTGAACTACATAAATATTTTCCATATTTAAAAGTCACACTAAATTTAAAGGCAATTCTTAACTGTGAAAATTTCAGAGGCTGATGGTTCCAGATAAGATTAGACATACTTCACTCTGTCCCTCCCTTTAAGTCCATCTAAAATCCTAGGCATCATATATAAAGCAAACATACAAAGACTTTGGACAGTAGAACAAAGGAAAGAGATTGGCTAGTGATCTCAGAACCCAAGAAAGAATACCCAGTTTCCTGAGTTTTATTTTTGTCTAATACATTTAAATTCAATACTGGATAAAACCAACGCACGCATTGCATGGTGCACTGGGTGTTATATGCAACTAATGAATCATCGAACTTCACATAAAAAACCAGGGATGTACTGTATGGTGACTAACATAATAAAAAAATATGATTATAAAAAAAATAAAAAAGATAAAAAAAATATACGCTGATTAGACACCAAAAACAAAAAACAAAACAAAAAAAACAACCCAACTCAGACAACCCAATCTGTGTAAGCAATGTGCACAGGAAAAAAAAAAATCACAGTAAAGACTGCTTTCTCTAGACAAGTAACAGGAAAGGGGCAACCTAGAGAGAAAATTTTAGACAACTGCTTCCTGTCAGCTGTATCCATGGGAAAAAAATTGAGGTCTGCCTCTATCAGTAAAGACTGACTTCTGTCACCATTCTGCAGTAACAAAGTACCCCTCCACCTTTCCAGTGGGGTGATGTCAGAGGAGGACTAGCAGAAAGTCAAGACTTTCACCACTGACCAGCAGCAAAAACTGGCCCCAATCCCTAACTCATGGTGTCAACAGAGGCTAAGTGGAGAGCCTGGACCCCAAACCTCGCCTGGCAGTAAGAAACGTACACTTTCTTCTCTCTCTCCAGCTGCCATGGTGACAGAGGAAGTGCACTAAAACAGAAGGCAAAAAATATCCAGAATCTCCTAATGCCTAGGATGTACAGGATACAATTAAAATAATGATAACAATAATAACCTTTGAGGTTATTATAGCACATGAATAAGTTAATGACAGCATTAGCAGAAGGGATGCCAAGAGCACAGGAATACTCTAAGATATGTGCACTGTATGTTAAGTGGTATGGTTATGGTGTTGTAGAATGGACAGAGATTCCTTAAAAATGTGTAATGTCAATAGCAAGCAACCACTAAAGAGATTTTAAAAGAAGTATAAATGATACATCAAGAGAAGGAATAAAATGGATTCATATGAAATGTTCTTAGAAGGAAAGAAGGCAAAAAGAAAAAAGGAATTGGTGGGGAAACCAAAGAACAAATTCAATGAATAGAAAAGTTACAAATTTTAATCTAACTACATCAATTAGTCACCACAAATGTGAATGGTCTAAAAACACCAAATAAAAGAGATTGTCAGATAGGAAAAAAAAAAAGGTAGGAGGGAACACTATGCCAACTATAAGAAACACACCTAATATGCAAAGACTCAGAAAGGTTAAAAAGTAAGAGATATAGAAAAATATACCATGGCAACACTTGTCAAAGAAAGAAAATTGAACTTCAGAGAAAGTATACTTCAAAACATGGAAGATTACCAAACATCACACACATTACCAGGACATTACCTACTGATAAAGGGTTCTACTCTCTAAGAGGACATAACAACTTTACATATTTATTCGCCTAAAAACAGAGCTTGAAAATGTATGAGGCAAAAAACTGATAAAACTGAGAAAAGAAATAGACAAAACTCACTGTTAGATTTGGAGCCTTAAAGTCTACTGTCAGCATTGATAAATCAGGAAGGCAGATAATTACTAAGGATGTAAATGGCTTGAACATCACTAGCAACCAACTTGGATCTATTCACATCTATTATTAAAGCTATTCCAACAAAAGGAGAATACACACTTGCCTGAAGTATACATAAAACATTCACCAAAACAGAACACATTCTAAGTCAAAAACCACATTTTAACAAATTTAAATGTATAGAAATTAAAATATATGTTCTCACATTTATACCAGAAGTAGATAAGAAATTAAGTACAGTAAAAAGTCAGACTATTCCTAAATATTTGGAAATTAACTAACATACTTCTAAATAATACATCAAATAAGTCACAAAAGAAATTCTGAAAATATTTTTAAATGAAACTAAATTTGTGTAATGCAGCTAAGCAGTACTCAGAGAATGGTTTATAGCATTAAGTGTACGTAACAGAAAAGAAGAAAGATCTTATTAGTAACCTAAGATTTCTTTCTTCTTTTTTTTTGGGGGGGGGGATCAGGCTTCCTTTTTTCTTTTCATTTTTTTCCCTTCTCTTTTTGGAATCAGGCTTACAGTTTTTCTCATTATCTGGCTGGGTTTTTTTGTCAGTGTTTTTGTTCCTTTTCCTTTTCTCTTTTTTAGGATCAGGCTTTCTTTCTTTCTTTTTTTTTTTCCTGGTTTTATTTTTTTATTTATTTAAAGATTTTATTTATTTATTTGACAGAGATAGAGACAGCCAGCGAGAGAGGGAACACAAGCAGGGGGAGTGGGAGAGGAAGAAGCAGGCTCATAGCAGAGGAGCCTGATGTGGGGCTCGATCCCATAACGCCGGGATCACGCCCTGAGCCAAAGGCAGGCGCTTAACCGCTGTGCCACCCAGGCGCCTTTCTTTTCTTTTCTTTTCTTTTCTTTTCTTTTCTTTTCTTTTCTTTTCTTTTCTTCTTTTCTTTCTTCTTTCTTTCTTTCTTCTTTCTTCCTTTCTTTCTTTCTCTCTCTCTCTCTCTTTCTTTTCTTTCTCTCTCTCTTTTTCTTTCTTCTTTCTCTCTCTCTCTCTTTCTCTCTCTCTCTCTTTCCTTCCTTCCTTCCTTCCTTCCTTCCTTCCTTCCTTCCTTCCTTCCTTCTTTCTTTCTTTCTTTCTCAGGTATTTTTCAGCAAATGAATCAAAGCACACGTCCAAACGCTCCCCATGGCAAGCAGGAGGAACTCTGCAGGGGATGGGCCAGTGGGAAAGAACAGCCAAAACACAATAGCAGAGTGTACACAGCATACACCAGAAACATTTCCTGAACTGCCAGGACCTGGACAGTGTATGATCTCTTCTTAATATAGCATTACTCGGAGATGCAAGAAACATAACAAGCTTTTGTAACATGCAAAAGATAGAAACTTATCCAAAATGACAAGATGGAGGAATTCTCCCCAAAAGAAAGGTCAGGAAGACATCACAGTCAGGGACTTGCTCAAAGCAGATATAAGCAATATATCTGCACAAGTATTTAGATCAACAGTCATAAGACTACTAGTGGGACTTAAAAAAGCATAAAAGACACCACAGAAACCCTAACTGGGGGATAAAAGATCCAAAAACTAGTCAAGCAGAAATAAAAGATACCATATAACTGAGATGCAAAACAGACTGGATAAAATCACTACAAGGACTAAAGTAGCAGAGGCTGGGCCACCTCAACTGCTCAAGAAAGGATACGGGACTTCAGGTGGTCGTAATCTTCCCTCTTTTGCGAATGTCAAGAAATACAGACTCTAGAGCAAAGTTGTTCAAGGTTGTGGGCTGGAGGAGGCGTTGTGGCTGACGCAGGAACAGAAGCTTTCAAAGCAATATGCTGCAATATCTATGGGACAGCATGCCAGCTTCCTTCACTGAAAGGTTTTCCGGAAATTAAGAATTTTGTGGCATTTTGAGGCTCGCAAGAATGAATACCAGTTTTGAGACTGTACATTTTTAAAGGCGTGGCTGTCTCATCTTTCCCATGTGATAGTCACCAAAGAAAATGGCGAATTCAGCGAGAGCTACCAAACCATTCTGAATACCTATGAACGCAACTGGATAACGAAGAAAAGAGTAGCAGAAACTCTATGAACAGAAAAGCAACCACTTTCTCCAAGGAGGAGAAAAGATGGTGGAGGAGTAGGCGACCCTTTCTCAGCTGGTCCCAAGTCAAGCTGGATATCTACCAGACCATCCTGAAGACCCACGGAATCAGCCTGAGACTCAGGAAGATACATCTGGATCTCTACAAACAAACATCTCCAGCGCTGAGTATTGAGGTATGAAACGGGGAGCTGTGAATCTGTGCACAGATATAGGAAGATAAACGGAAGGGGGAGGGAGCCTCCACGCTCAGGCTCCGGGAAGCAGTAGCCACTGTGCTGGGGAGCGGACCAGACTTGCGAAACGGCACCCGCAAGAGAGCAGACTGAGCCCGGGAACGCAAGCGACCAGACTGAAAACTGGAGCTCCGGACCGCACACTGGAACCGGATTAAATCCGGGAGCTCGGGATGGCACACGTGTCCAAACTGAAAAGTGGAGCTCCAGAGCATACACTCGAACTAGACTGAAACAGAGAGCTCAGGAGTGAGCACGACCAGACTGAAAACCGGAACTCCAGAGCGCACGCAAACCATACTGAAACAGGGAGCCTGGGAGCTTGGGAGCGCGCGTGGGAACCGGGAGCGGCTGGCGGTGTTAGAAGAACAAACGACAGAGACGCACCGGCCCTGGAAGTGAGGGCTGGGACACAGACTGTGGGGCGCACATCCCGGGACGCTGCAGGGTTTTTAGCAGCACCTATAGAAACAGAGTTAAAGTGGCGAAGAGAGCTCAGTGGAGAACAGACTGAGATCTCTCTGTTCTGAGACAGAGGCTAGGATACAGCCACTGCTGCTCTGACTCTCAGAAGAGGCACAGAAAACCGCCAGGGAAAGCTGCCAGAGAACAAAAGCCCGGAAATACCGGCTCACAGTGTGCCCAGCCCCATACCCTCTGGCAGGGGACGGGGCAACTCTACCCAAACAGGGTTCCTGAATACTAGCACGGCAGCCCCCTCACCCAGAAGGCAGCCTGAAAAACCAGGAAGCTGACATCCCTAAGGTCCCTATACAACAAGTGACACTGCCTGTGTCCTGGTCAATAACTTGGGCTCTGGGCATCCCCACAACCTCTCCTCATAAGGATGATGAGAAGTAGAAATCCCCCTCAGCAAAGAAAAGATAATGAGTGTGTGGCCTCTGCCACAGAACTGATGGATATGGATATAACCAAATTATCAGAAATGGAGTTCAGAGTAACAATGGTCAAGATGATGTGTAGGCTTGAAAAAACTATTAATGAAAATGTTAACAAGAATATAGACTCTCTAAGGGCAGAAATGAGAGCGAGTCTAGCATGAAATTAAAAATGCTATTAATCAAATGCAGTCTAAACTAGAGGCTCTGATGGCCAGGGTAAATGAGGCAGAAGAACGAATCAGTGAATTGGAGGACGGGATGGTAGAAGAGAAAGTTAAAACAGAAACTTGTCTCAAAAAAATCCAATCTCAAGAATGTAGATTACGGGAGATTACTGACTCAATGAAACGTTCCAATGTCAGAATCATCGGCATCCCTGAGGGGGTGGAGAAAGAGAGAGGTCTAGAAGAGATATTTGAACAAATTGTAGCTGAGAACTTCCCTAATCTGGCAAAGGAAACAGGCATTCATGTCCAGGAAGCGGAGAGGACCCCTCCCAAAGTCAATGAGAACAGACCCACACCACGTCACGTCATAGTGCAATTTGCAAATATTAGATCCAAGGATACAGTACTGAAATTGGCCAGAGGGAAGAAAATCCTTACATACAGAGGGAAAAATATCAGAATAACATCAGACCTGTCTACAGAGACCTGGCAGGCTAGGAAGGGTTGGCAGGGTATTTTCAAAGCTCTATCTGAGAACATGCAGCCAAGGATCCTTTATCCAGCAAGGCTGTCATTCAGAATCGATGGAGAGATAAGGACATTCCAGGATCGGCACAAACTGACCGAATTCGTAACCAACAAACCAGCCCTACAGGAGATATTAAGGGGGCTTCTATAAAAGTAAAAAGGCCCCAAGAGTAATACAGAACAGAAATTTACAATCTATAGAAACAAAGACTTCACAGGAAACATGACATTAAAATCATATCTCTCAATAATCACTCTCAGTGTGAATGGCCTGAAAGCTCCCATAAAACGCTACAGGGTTGCAGACTGGATAAAAATACATCCATTTGCTGTCTACAAGAGACTCATTTTGAACCTAAAGATAAATCCAGACTGAAAGTGAAGGGATGGAAAACCATTTTTCATGCCAATGGAACTCAAAAGGAAGCTGGGGTAGCAATTCTCATATCAGACAGATTAGATTTTAAACTAAAGACCATAGTGAGAGATACAGAAGCAAACTATATTATTCTTAAAGGGTGTATCCAGCAAGTGGATACGACAATTATAAATATCTATGCCCCCAAAAGGGGAGCAGCTAGATACATAAGCCAACACTTAACCAGAATAAAGAGACATATAGATAATAATACGTTAATAGTAGGGGACCTCAACGCTCCGCTCTCAGCAGCAGACAGATCACCTAAGCAGAAAATCAACAAAGAAACAAGACCTTTGAATGACATACTGGAACAGGTGGACCTCATAGATATACATAGAACACTACACCCCAGAACAACAGAATACTCATTCTTTTTGAATGCACATGGAACTTTTTCCAGAATAGACCATATACTGGGTCACAAAACAGGTCTTAATTGATACCAAAAGACTGAGATTATTCCCTGCATATTCTCAGACCACAATGCTTTGAAACAGGAACTCAATCACAAGGAAAAATTTGGAAGAAACTCAAACACTTGGAAACTATGAACCATCCTGCTCAAAAATGACTGGGTAAACCAGAAAATTAAAAATCAGTTTAAACAATTTCTGGAGACCAATGAGAATGAAAACACATCGGTCCAAAACCTGTGGGACACTGCAAAGGTGGTCCTAAGGGGAAAATACATAGCCATCCAAGTCTCACTCAAGAGAACAGAAAAATCTAAAATGCAGTTTTTATACTCTCACCTCAAGAAGCTGGAGCTGGAACAGAAGAACAGGCCTAACCCACGCAGAAGAAGGCAGGTGATCAAGATTAGAGCAGAGATCAATGAATTAGAAAGCAGGAGCACAGTAGAGCAGATCAACAGAACTAGAAGCTGGTTCTTTGAAAGAATAAATAAGATCAATAAGCCACTGGCCAGACTTATTCAAAAGAATAGAGAAAGTACCCAAATTAATAAAATTATGAATGAAAGGGGAGAGATCACAACCAACACCAATGAGATAGGAAGGATCATTAGAAACTTTTATCAACAGTTTTATGCCAATAAATTAAACAACCTGGAAAAAATGGAGCCTTCCTGGAAACCTATAAACTACCAAGACTGAAACAGGAAGAAATTGATGATTTAAACAGACTGATTAATTACGAAGAGATTGAAGCAGTTATCAAAAACCTCCCCAAAAACAAGAGTCCAGGGCCTGACGGATTCCCTGGGGAATTCTACCAAATATTCAAAGAAGAAATAATACCTATTCTCCTAAAGCTATTTCAAACAATAGAAACAGAAGGAAAACTACCAAACTCATTCTATGAAGCCAATATTACCTTGATCCCCAAGCGAGGCAAAGACCCCGTCAAAAAGAATTACAGACCGATTTCCCTGATGAATATGGACGCCAAAATTCTCAACAAGATCCTAGCTAATAGGA
Organism: Ailuropoda melanoleuca; assembly: GCF_002007445.2. NCBI lineage: Eukaryota > Metazoa > Chordata > Mammalia > Carnivora > Ursidae > Ailuropoda > Ailuropoda melanoleuca. The sequence continues at coordinate 41,955,724 of NC_048234.1, forward strand.
TCCAAAAGTACATTAAAAGGATTTATCCATCAAGACCAAGTGGGATTCATCCCTGGGATGCAAGGGTGGTGGTGGTTCAACGTTCGCAAATCGATCAGTGTCATGGATTTTATCCAGAAGGAAAAAGCCAAAAATCATATGGTTCTCTCAATAGATGCAGAAAAAGCATTTGACAAAATACAGCATCCTTTCCTGATTAAAACCCTTCAGAGTGTAGGGATAGAGGGTACATTCCTCAATTTCATAAAAACCATCTCTGAAAAGCCTACAGCAAATATCATTCTCAATGGGGAGAAGATGAAAGCCTTTCCCTTAAGATCAGGAACACGATAAGGATGCCCACTCTCACCATTATTATTCAACATAGTACCAGAAGTCCTTGCAACAGCAATCAGACAACAAAAAGGGATCAAAGGTATCCAAATTGGCAAAGAAGAAGTCAAAATGTCTCTCTTCGCAGATGACATGATACTCTATATGGAAAACCCAAAAGAATCCACCCCCAAACTACTAGAACTCATAGAACAATTCCGTAATGTGGCGGGATACAAAATCAATGCTCAGAAATCAGTTGCATTTCTGTACACGAACAATGAGACTGAGGAAAGAGAAAAAAGGGAATCCATTCCATTTACAATAGCACCAAAAATCATACGTCATCTTGGTATTAACTTAACCACAGATGTAAAGGATCTATATTCTACAAACTACAAATCACTCTTGAAAGACATTGAAGAAGACACAAAAAGATGGAAAAATATTCCATGCTCATGGTTCTGAAGAATAAACATAGTTAAAATGTCTATGCTACCCAGAGGAATCTACACTTTCAATGCCATCCCGATCAAAATACCAATGACAGTTTTCAAAGAACTGGAAAAAACAGTCCTTAAATATGAGTGGAACCAGAAAAGTCCCCAAATCTCCAAGGAATTGTTGAAAAGGAAAAACAAATCTGGGAGCATCACGTTGCTGGACTTCAAGCTATATTACAAAGCTGTGATCACAAAGACAGCATGGTACTGGCACAAAAACAGACACATAGACCAATGGAACAGAATAGAGAACCCAGAAATGGACCCTCGGCTCTTTGGGCAACTAATCTTTGACAAAGCAGGAAAAAAACATCCAGTGGAAAAAAGACAATCTCTTCAATAAATGGTGCTGGGAAAATTGGACAGCTATATGCAAAACAATGAAACTTGACCACTTGTCTTATCAGTATCACACCATACACAAAGATAAACTCGAAATGGTTGAAACACCTCGATGTGAGACAGGAATCCCATCAAAATCCTAGAGGAGAACACAGGCTGCAACCTCTTTGACATTGACCATAGCAACTTTTTTCATGACACATCTCCAAAGGCAAGAGAAACAAAAGATAAAATGATCATGTGGGACGTCATCAAGATAGAAAGCTTCTGCACAGCCAAGGAAACAGTCAAAAAAACTAAAAGGCAGACCACAAAATGGGAGAAGATATTTGCAAAGGACACTACAGATAAAGGACTGGTATCCAATATCTACAAAGAACTTCTCAAACTCAATACACGTGAAACAAATAATCAAATCAATAAATGGGCAGAAGATATGAATAGACACTTTTCCAATAAAGACATACAAATGGCTAACAGACACATGAAAAAATGTTCAAAATCATTAGCCATCAGGGAAATTCAAATCAAAACCACTTTGAGATACCATCTTACAACAGTTAGAATGGCAAAAATGGACAAGGCAGGAAACAACAAATGTTGGAGAGATGTGGAGAAAGGGGATCCCTTTTACACTGTTGGTGGGAATGCAAGTTGGTACAGCCACTTTGGAAAACAGTGTGGAGGTCTCTTCAAATGTTAAAAATTGAGCTTCCCTTGATCCAGCCATTGCACTACTGGGTATTTACCCCAAAGATACAGATGTAGTGAAGAGAAGGGCCATATGCACCCCAAAGTTCTTAGCAGCATTGTCCGCAATAGCTAAATCGTGGAAGGAGCCGAGATGCCCTTCAACAGATGAATGGATTAAGAAGATGTGGTCCATATATACAATGGAATATTACTCAGCCATCAGAAAGAATGATTACATAACATTTGCAGCATCATGGACGGGAATGGAGGAGATTATGGTAAGTGAAAGAAGTCAAGCAGAGAAAGACAATTATCACATGGTTTCACTAATTTGTGGAATATAAGAAATAGGAAGATTGGTAGGAGAAGGAAAGGAAGAATGAAGGGGGGGTAAACAGAAGGGGGAATGATCCTTGAGAGACTGTGGACTCTGGGAAACAAACTGAGGGCTTCGGGGGGGGGCACTGGGATAGGCTGGTGATGGGTATTAAGGAGGGCACATATTGCATGGTGCACTGGGTGTTATATGCAAGTAATGAATCATGGAACATTGCATCAAGAACAGGGGATGTACTGTATGGTGACTAATATAACAAAATAAATTTTAAAAAAACAAATAAAAGTATAAATATAAAAAAAAGGACTAAAGTAGCAAGGATAAAACAGGTCATGAAGAAGATAAAATTATGAAATAATGAAGCCGAAAAGAAGAGGAAAAGAAAAGTATTAGATCATGAAGGTAGACATAGAACTAAGAGATTCCATAAAATGCAAAGTAATATCTCTATTATAGGACTCCCAGAGGAAAAAGAGTGGGGAAAAAGGGGTAGACAGTTTATTTGAACAAATTGTAGCTAAGAAGTTCCCTAATCTGAAGAAGGAAACAGTCATTCAAGTCCAAGAGGCACAGGGAACTCCCCTCAAAATCAACAAAAACAGGTCAACACCATGACATGTCATAGTGAAACTGGCAAAATACAAAGATAAATAGAGAATTCTGAAAGCAGCTCAGGAGAAAAGGTCCTTAACCTACAAGGGTAGACACAAAGGCTGGCAGTGGACCAATCCACGGAGACCTGGCAGGCCAAAAGGTAGTGGCATGATACATTCAACGTGCTAAATGGGAACAATATGCAACCAAGAATACTTTATCCAGTAAGGCTGTCATTCAGAACAGAAGGAGAGATAAAGTTTACAGGACGAACAAAAACTAAAGGAGTTCATCAACACTAAGCCAGCCCTGCAAGAAATATTAAAGGGGACACTTCAAGCAGAAAGAAAGACCAAAAGTAACAAAGATCAGAAAGGAACAGAAACAATCTACAGGAACTGTGACTTTACAGGTAATACAAAGGCACTAAATTCATATCTTTCAATAATTACTCTGAATGTAAATGGACTAAATGCTCCAATCAAAAGACAAAGGGTATGAGAATGGATTAAAAAAACAAGACCCATCGATATGCTGTCTACAAGAGACTCATTTTAGACAGAAAGACACCTCCAGATTGAAAGTGAGGGGTTGGAGTACCATTTATCATGCTAATGGACATAGAAACAATGCTGGAATAGCCATCCTTATATCAGACAAACTAGATTTTAAACCAAAATCTACAATAAGGGATGAAGAGGGACAATGTATCATAATAAAGGGATCTACTGAACAAGGAGATCTAACAATTGTAAATATTTATGCCCAGAACATGGGAGGAAACATATAAATCATTTAATAACAAAATTAAAGAAACTCATTGAGAATAATGCAATAATATTGGGGGACTTTAACACCCCACTCATAGCCAGGGACAGATCATCTAAGCAGAAGATCAACAGGGAAACAAGGGCTTTGAATGACATTCTGGACCAGATGGACTTAACAGATATATTCAGAGCATTTCATCCTAAGGCAACAGAATACACATTCTTTTCCAGTGCACACGGAACATTCTCCAGAATAGATCACATACTGGGTCACAAATCAGGAGTCAGCTGGTACAAAAAGACAGAGCATGCCATCATATTTTTGGACCACAATGCTATGAAACTTGAGGTCAACCACAAGAAAAAACTTGGAAAAACCACAAATACACGGAGGTTAAAGAACATCCTACTAAAGAATGAATGGATCAACCAGGAAATTAAAAGAGAATTAAAAAAATACATGGAAGCAAATGAATATGAAAACACAACAGTCCAAACTCTTTGGGATGCATCAAAGGCAGTCTGAAGAGGGAAGTATACAGAAATACTGGCCTTCCTCAAAAACCAAGAAAAGTCTCAAATACATGACCTAATCTTCACCTAAAGGTGCTGGAAAAATAATAGCAAATAAAGCCCAAATCCAGCAGGAGAAGGGAAATAATAAAGATTAGAGCAGAAATCAATGATACAGAAATTAAAAAAAAAAAACAGAATAGATCAATGAAACAAGGAGCTGGTTCTTTGAGAGAATTAACAAAATTGATAAACCCCTAGACTTATCAAAAAGAAAAGAGAAAGAGGACCCAAATAGATAAAATCATGAATGAAAGAGGACAGATCACAACCAACACTAGAAAAATATGATTATAAGAGAATATTATGAGCAATTATATGCCAACAAATTAGGTAATTTGGAAGAAATGGATTCATTCCCGGAAATACAAAAACTACCAAAACTGAAATAGGAAGGAACAGAAAACCTTAACAGACACATAACCAGCAAGGAAATTGAAGCAGTAATCAAAAGTCTCCCAACAAACAAGTGTCCAGGGCTGGATGACTACCCAGGGGAATTCTACCAAACCTTCAAAGAAGAATTAACACTTACTCTTCTGAAACTGTTTTAAAAAATAGAAATGGAAGGAAAACGTCCAAATTCACTCTATGAGGACAGCATTACATTGATCCCAAAACCAGAGAAAGACCCACTAAAAACAAGAATTACAGACATATCCCTGGGGAACATGGATGCAAAAATTCTCACCAAGATACTAGCTAATCAAATCTTACAGTACATTAAAAGGATTATTCACCAAGACCAAGTGGGATTTATTCCTGGACTGCAAGTGTGGCTCAAGATATGCAAATCTATCAGTGTGATACACCATGTTAATAAAAGAAAGGATGAGAAGAATATGATCCTCTCAATAGACGCAGAAAAAGGCATTTGACAAAATACTGCATCCGTTCTTGATAAAAACTTTCAACAAAGTAGGGACAGAAAGAACATATGTCAACATCATAAAGGCTATCATCCACAATGGGGAAAAATCCAAGAGCTTTTCCCCTAAGGTCAGGAACATGAAAGCGATGTCCACTCTCGCCACTGTTGTTCAACATAGTACTGGAAGTCCTAGCCTCAGCAATCAGACAACAAAAAGAAATAAAAGCCATCCAAATCAACAAAGAAGTCAAATTTTCACTCTTCACAGTTGACATAACACTCTGTGTAGAAAAGCCAAAAGACTTCATCAAAAAATTGCTAGAAGTGATAGAGGAATTCAACAAAGTTGCAGGATATAAAATCAATGTACAGAAGTCTGTTATATTTCTATACATCAATAATGAAGTAGCAGAAAGAGAAATCAAGGAATTGATCCCATTTACAATTGCACCAGAACCCATAAGATACCTAGGAATAAACCTAACCAGAGAGGTAAAAGATCTGTACTCTGAAAACTATAAAACACTTATGACAGAAATTGAGGAAGACACAAAGACATGGAAAAACATTCCATGCTCATGTGTTGGAAGACCAAATGTTGTTAAGATGTCTATGCTACCCAGGGGCACCTGGGTGGCACAGCAGTTAAGCGTCTGCCTTCGGCTCAGGGCATGATCCCGACGTTATGGGATCGAGCCCCACATCAGGCTCCTCCGCGATGAGCCTGCTTCTTCCTCTCCCACTCCCCCTGCTTGTGTTCCCTCTCTCGCTGGCTGTCTCTGTCGAATAAATAAATAAAAAAATATTAAAAAAAAAAAAAGATGTCTATGCTATCCAAAGCAATGTACACATTCAATGCAATCCCTATCAAAAGAGCACCANATATTAAAAAAAAAAAGATGTCTATGCTATCCAAAGCAATGTACACATTCAATGCAATCCCTATCAAAAGAGCACCAGCATTTTTCATAGAGCTAGAACAAACAATTCTGAAATTTATATGGAACCACAAAAGATCCCAGATAGCCCAAGCAATGTTGAAAAAGCAGAACAAAACAGGAGGCATCACAATTCCAGACTTCCAGCTGTATTATAAAGTTGTAGTCATCAAGACAGTATGGTACTGACAGAAAAACAGACACATAGAGCAATGGAACAGAACAGAGAACCCAGAAATGGACCCTCTATGGTCAAGTAATCTTTGACAAAGCAGTAGGAATATCCAACGGAAAAAAAGACAGTCTCTTCAACAGATGGTGTTGGGAAAACTGGACAGCAACATGCAGAATAATGAAACTGGGCCACTTTCTTACATCGCACACAAAAATAAATTCAAAATGGGTTAAAGACCTAAATGTGGTACAGGAATCCATCAAAATCCTACAGAAGAACACAAGGCAGCAACCTTGTTGACCTCAGCCCCAGACACTTCTTGCTAGACATGTTCCAGAAGAAGGGAAACAAAAGCAAAAATGAACTATTAGGAGCTCATCAAGTTAAAAGGCTTCTGTACAGCAAAGGAAACAATCAAAAAAACTAAAAGGCAACCTATGGAATGGGAGAAGATATCTGCAAATGTCTTATCAGATAAAGGGCTAGTATAGAAAACCTATTAAGAACTTATCAAACTCAACACCCAAAAACAAAAACATCCTGTCAGGAAATGGGCAGAGGATATGAACAAACATTTCTCCAAAGAAGACATATAAATGGTAACAGACACATGAAAAAATGCTCAACATCACTGGGCATCAGGTTAATACAAATCAAAGCCACAATGAGATACCTCCTCACACCAGTCAGAATGGCTAAAATTAACAAGTCAGGAAACAACAGATGTTGGCAAGGATGTGGAGAAAGGGGAACCCTTTTGAAGTTTCCTCAAAAGTTAAAAATAGAGCTCTCCTATGACCCAGCAATTGCACTACTAGGTATTTATCATAATGATACAAACATAGTGTTCGTAAGGGGCACAGGTACCCTAATGTTTATAGCAGCAATGTCCACAACAGCCAAAATATGGAAAGAGCCCAGATATCCACCAACTCATGAATGGATAAAGAAGATGTGGTACATATATATGGGATGGAATATTACTTAGCCATCAAAAAGAAAGAAATCTTATCATCTGCAATGACGTGGATGGCACCAGAGTGTATTTTGCTAAGCGAAATAAGTCAGTCAGAGAAGGACAAATACTATACAATTTCACTCATATGTGGAATTTAAGAAACAAAACAGATGAACATTAAGGGAAGGAAGAGGGAAAAAAAGTAAGACAAAAACAGAGAGGGAGACAAACCATAAGAGACTCTTAACTCTAAGGAAGAAACTGAGGGTTGCTGGAGGGGAGGTGGGTAGGCTGTTGGGGTAATTGGGTAATGGGCATTAAGAAGGGCACCTAATGTAATGAGCTCTGGGTATTATATAAACTGATGAATCACTAAATTCTTCCCTGAAACTAAACTAAAATACACTAAGATAAAGTAAAGTAAAGTAATATTTTTACAATTAAAAAAATAAAGTTTAGAGCAGAAATAAATGTCATGGAGAACAGAATAGAAAACTCAGCAAAACTAACAGTTGGTTTTTCAAAAAATAAACAAAATGAACAAACCCTTAGGCTAGACTAAAAAAGAGACAACTCAAGTAAAATAAAAAAATGAAAAGAAGAGATATTATAACAGATTCCTTAGAAATAAAAAGGATATAAAGAAGAAAAAGGATCATGAGGGACTAATATGAACAACTACACAAACTGATTAAAGTAGAAGAAATGGATAAATACCTAGAAATATACAACCTATTACAACTGAATTAAGATGAAAGAGAAAACCTAAACAGACTTATGACAAATAAGGAGATTGAATCATTAATAAAAAATCTCCTCACAAAGAAAAGCCCAAGGTCAGAGGCCTAAACTGCAGAATTGTGCCAGACATTTAAATGCCAATCTTTCTTCAAGACTTTCAAATAATGGAACAAAGAACATTTTCAAACTCCTTTTATGAGGTCGCCATTTGTAGTTTCTAGAATATAGATCCTTTACGTCTCAGATTAAGTTAATTCCAAGGTAACGTATGGTTTTTCGTGCTATTTTAAATGGGATGGATTCCCTAATTTCTCTTTCTTCAGTCTCATTGTTCATGTATAGAAATGCAACTGATTTCTGAGCATTGATTTTGTATCCCGCCACATTACTGAATTGTTCTATGAGTTCTAGTAGTTTGGGGGTGGATACTTTTGGGTTTTCCATATAGAGTATCATGTCATCTGCGAAGAGAGACAGATTGACTTCTTCTTTGCCAATCTGGATACCTTTTATCTCTTTTTGTTGTCTGATTGCTGTTGCAAGGACTTCTAGTACCAAGTTGAATAATAATGGCGAGAGTGGTCATCCTTGTCGTGTTCCTGATCTAAAGGGAAAGGCTTTCAGCTTTTCCCCATTGAGAATGATATTTGCTGTAAGCGTTTCATAAATGGTTTTTATGAGATTGAGGAATGTACCCTCTATCCCTACACTCTGAAGGGTTTTAATCAGGAAAGGATGCTGTATTTTGTCAAATGCTTTTTCTGCATCTATTGAGAGAATCATATGATTTTTGGCTTTTTTCTTGTTGATATAATCTATGACACTGATCGATTTGTGAATGTTGAACCACCCTTGCATTCCAGGGATGAATCCCACTTGGTCATGATGGATAATCCTTTTAATGTACTGTTGGATCCTATTAGCAAGGATCTTGTTGAGAATTTTGGCATCCATATTCATCAGGGAAATCAGTCTGTAATTCTCCTTTTTGATGGGGTCTTTCCTGGTTTTGGGATCAAGGTAATATTGGCCTCATAGAACGAGTTTGGTAGCTTTCCTTCTGTTTCTCTTTTTTGAAATAGCTTTAGGAGAATAGGTATTATTTCTTCTTTGAATGTTTGGTAGAATTCCCCAGGAAAACCGTCTGGGCCTGGAGTTTTATTATTTGGAAGGTTGTTTATCACTGACTCAATTTCTTCATAGTTAATTGGCCTATTTAAGAAATCTATTTCTTCCTGTTTCAGTCTTGGTTGTTTATAGGTTTCCAAGAAGGCCTCCATCTCTTCCAGATTGCTTAATTCTAGAAACTACAAATCACTCTTGAAAGACATTGAAGAAGACACAAAAAAATGGAAAAATATTCCATGCTCTCCCTTTTCAGTCATAATTTTAATAATCTCAGTCCTTTCTCTTTGTTTTTGGACAAGTTTTGCCAGTGGTCTATCAATTTTATGGATTCTCTCAAAGAACCAGCTTCTAGTCCTGTTGATCTGCTCTACTGTGGTTCTGGTCTCTAATTCATTGATTTCTGCTCTAATCTTGGTCAACTCCTTCCTTGTCAGTGGGTTAGGCCTGTCCCTCTGTTGCTGTTCCAGTTTCTTGAGGTGAGAATATAGAAACTGCATTTTAGATTTTTNTATCAGAAGAATTAACATAGTTAAAATGTCCATGCTACCAAGAGCAATCTGCACTTTCAATGCTATCCCTATCAAAATACCGAGGACATTTTTCAAAGAACTGGAACAAACGGCCCTAAAATTTGTGTGGAACCAGGAAAGGCCACGAATTGCCAAGGAAGTGCTGAAAAGGAAAAACAAAGCTGGGGGCATCACAATGCTGGATTTCAAGCTGTACTATAAAGCTGTGATCACAAAGACAGCATGGTACTGGCACAAAAACAGACACATAGACCAATGGAACAGAATAGAGAACCCAGAAATGGACCCTCGGCTCTTTGGGCAACTAATTTGACAAAGCAGGAAAAAACATCCAGTGGAAAAAAGTCTGTTCAGTAAATCGTGCTGGGAAAATTGGACAGCTACATGCAAAAGAACAAAACTTGACCACTCTCTCACACCATACACAAAAATAACTCCAAATGGATGAAAGACCTTGATGTGAGACAGAAATCCATCAAAATCCTAGAGGAGAGCATAGGCAGCAACCTCTATGACATCGGCCACAGCAACCTTTTTCATGACACATCTCCAAAGGCAAGAGAAACAAAAGATAAAATGAACATGTGGGACTTCATCAAGATAAAAATCTTCTGCACAGCCAAGGAAACAGTCAAAAAAACTAAGAGGCAGCCCACGGAATGGGAGAATATATTTGCAAATGATGCTACAGATAAAAGACTGGTATCCAAGATCTACAAAGAACTTCTCAAACTCAATAAACAAGAAACAAATAAACAAATCATAAAATGGGCAGAAGATACGAACAGACATTTTTGTAATGAAGACATACAAATGGCTAACAGACACATGAAAAAATGTTCAAAATCATTAGCCATCAGGGAAATTCAAATCAAAACCACGCTAAGATACCACCTTACACCAGTAGAATGGCAAACATTGATAAAGCAAGAAACAACAATTTTGGAGAGGATGTGGAAAAAGGGAATCCCTCCTACATTGTTGGTGGGAATGCAAGTTGGTACAGCCACTCTGGAAAACAGCGTGGAGGTCCCTTAAAAAGTTAAAAATTGAGCTACCCTATGATCCAGCCATTGCACTACTGGGTATTTACCCCAAAGATACAGACGTAATGAAGAGAAGGACCATATACACCCCAATGTTCATAGCAGCATTGTCCACAATAGCTAAATTGTGGAAGGAGTTGAGATGCCCTTCAACAGATGACTGGATTAAGAAGATGTGGTCCATATATACAATGGAATATTACTCAGCTATCAAAAAGAACGATTTCTCAACATTTGCTGTAACATGAATGGCACTGGAAGAGATAACAAATGAAGTAAGTCAAGCAGAGAAAGGCAATTATCATAAGGTTTCTCTCATCTATGGAACATAAGAACTAGGAAGATCGGTAGGAGACGAAAGGGATAAAGAAAGGGGGGTAATCAGAAGGGGGAATGAAGCATGAGAGACTATGGACTCTGAGAAACAAACTGAGGGCTTCAGAGGGGAGGGCGGTGGGGGAATGGGATAGGCTGGTGATGGGTAGTAAGGAGGGCACGTATTGCATGGTGCACTGGGTGTTATACGCAACTAATGAATCATCGAACTTTACATCAAAAACCAGGGATGTACTGTATGGTGACTAACATAATATAATAAAAAAATATTAAAAAAATGAGGTTGCCATTGCCTTGATTCTAAAATCAGACGAAGACATCACAAGAAAACTATAAGCTAATATCCTTGATGAATGTAGATTCAAAAATTCTCAAGACTAGCAAACTGAATTTAACAGCACATTTAAAAGGATCATATATCATGAACAAGCGGAATTTATCCCTGAATGCAAGGTTGTTGACATGCAAATCAATCTAAGTGATACATCACATAAAGAAATGAAAGAAATAAAAACACGTAATCATATCAAAAGACAGAGAAAAATCATTTCACAAAGCTCAGCATTCATTCATGATTAAAATTCTCAAAAAAATAGTTCTAGAAGTACATTTCCTCAATACAACAAAGGCATATACGAAAAGCCCGCAGTTAATATCATAATCAATGGGGCAATACTGAAGGCTTTCCCTCTAAGATCTAGTACAAGGCAAGGATGTCCACTTTCACCAATTCTATTCAACATAGTATTGGAAATCCTAACCAATGCAATTAGATAAGAAAAAGAAATAAAATGCATCTAAATCTAAAGGGAAGAAGTAAAATTATCTGTTTGCAGATGACATGCTTCTCTATGTAGAAAACCCTAAAGACAATAAAAAATCTGTTAAAATTAATAAAGTTGGAGGATACAAAATCAACATGGTTTCTACATATGAACAATGAATTATCTGAAAAAAAATTTTTTAAACCACTTAGGAATAAACTTAAGGAGCTGAAAGATTTGTATATTAAAGATTACAAAAAATCGACAAAAAAAATTAAAGAAAATACAGATGAACGGAAACACATTCCACGTTCATGGTCTGAAGAATTAATACTGTTAAAATGTCCATACTACCCAAAGTGATCTACAGATTCAATTCAATTCCTATCCAAATCCCAATGGCATTCTTTATAGAAGTAGAAAAAAAAATCCTAAAATTCATATGTAAGCACAAAAGACCCTGGATAGCCAAAGCAATCTTGAGAAAAAACAATGTTATAGTTATCACATTTCTGGACTTCAAAATATATATTACACAAAGCTCTAGTAATGAAAACAGTATGGTACTGGCATAAAAACAGGCATATAGACCAATGGATTAATACAGAGGCCCAGAAATATATCCATACATCTATAGTCAACTGGACTTAAACAATGGTGCCAAGAAAACACAATGGAAATAGAACAGTTTAATAAATAGTGCTGGGAAAAGTGGATATCCACATGCAGAAGAATGAAATTGGACTGTTATCTCAAACTACATATAAAAATAAACTCAAAATGGATTAAAGACTTAAACATAAGACCTGAAAATCATAAAACTCCTAGAAGAAAACATAGAAAGCTCCTTGACGTCAGTGTTGGCAATGGTTTATTGGATATGATACCAAAAGCACAAGCAACAAAAGCAAAATTAGACAACTGAGACTACATCAAACTAAAAAGCCTCTGGACAGCAAAAGAAACAAAAGAGTGCAAAGGCAACCTATGGAATGAGAGAAAATATTCAAAAATCATAATAAGGAGTAAATACCTAAAATATATAAAGAAGTCATACAGCTCAACAGCAAAAAAGCAAAAATCAGATTAAAATAATGGGCAAAGGACCTGAACTTCTCAAAAGAAGCTATACACATAAACAAACACATGAAAATGTGCTCCACGTCACTAAACATTAGGGAAATGCAAATCAAAACCAATGCGGTATCACTTCACACCTGTTAGAAAATGATTTATTACTTAAACCTGTTAGGAAATGGTGATTATCAAAAAGACTAAAGTTAACACATGTTGGATATGGAGAAAATGTAACCCTTGGGCACTACTGGTGGGGATGTAAATTGGGGCAGCCATTATGGAAAACAGTATGGTGGTTCCTCAAAAAGCTAAAAGTAGAACTACCCTGGAACACCTGGCTGGCTCAGTTGGTAGAGCACCTGACTCTTGATCTTGTAAGTTCAAGCCCCATGTTGACTGTACAGATTACTTAAAAATAAAATCTTTAAAAAAAAAATTGAACTACCCTATAATTCAGCAATTCCATTTCTGGGTATATGTTCAAAGGAAATGAAATTAGGTATATGCAGTCCCATGTTCTTTGCCGCTTTATTCACAATAGCCAAGACACAATCTAACTGTCTGTTGATGGATAAATGATTAAAGATGTGTACACACACACACACACACACACACGAACATTATTTGGCCAAAAAAGGGGAAGGAAATCCTGACATCTGCCCCAACATGGATAAACCTTGAAGGCATTATGCTAAATGAAATAAACCAGACATAGAAAGACTGTGATCTCGGTGGATCTAAAACAGTCAAACTCAGAAAAAAAATAGAATGGTGGTTGCCAGGGGCTGGGGAGATGGGGAACGGGGAGATGTTGGTTAAGGGGTACAAACTTCAGTTATGCAAGATGAGTAAGTTATGAAGATCTAACACACAGCAATCTGAGTATAATTAATAATACTGTACTGTTTATTAGAAATTTGCCAAGAGGGCAGATTTTAAGTGTCCTCATCACAAAGAAAACAAAGGTAACTAGGTCAGGTCATGGATATGTTAATTAGCTTGATTGTGGCACTGACTCACAATGTGTACATATATCAAAACATCAAGTTGTACAGAAGAAATATGTAATTTTTATTTGTCATTATATATCATAAAGACGGAAAAAATGCACAGAAGCCATAAACAGACACTTTCCTAAGGATACATAGATGGCACAGGAGCATTAGAAATATTTACCATCACTGGCCATTAAGGAAATGCAGATTAAGACCATGATGAGCTTCCACTATTTACCCATTAAAACCACTAGTACAAAAAATAGTTATGATACCAAATACTAGGAAAAATGGGGAATTTTTCTGGATTTCTCATACACTGTTGGTGGACATGCAAATGGTACAGCCATTCTGAAACACAGTTTGGCAGTTTCTTAAAGAGTGAAACATATACTTACCACACAACCCCAATCATACTCCTAGGCATTTATCCCAGAGAATAATAATTTATGTTCATATAAAACTTGAACATGAAAGTACATAGCAACTTTATTTATAACAGCCCCTGATGAGAAACAACCAAATGTCTTTCAACAGGAATGGCTAAATAAATTCTATAATCACACAGTGGAATACTAGGTAGACAAAGAGCAGGTTAGTAGTTGGAATAGATTAGGGATAGTGTGGGAGAGGGGACGGGTCTGATTACAAAGAGGTAGCATTAAAGAAATCTTTGGCGTGATAAGACAGTTCTGTGTTTTGATCACTGTGATGTTTACACAAATCTCCACATAAGATTAAATGGCGTAGAGCTATTCATACACACTGTACTAACGTCTATTTACTGGCATTGATATGTTACAGTTATGTAAGGTATAAGCATTGGGGGAAACTTTTGAAGAATAAAATTGTGCCAATTGCTGTCATTAAAAAGTTCCTTCAAAAGTATATGTAAAATAATAATGATTAGAAAACATTTTCTTCGTAAAAAGGCAAAAGAAAGAGGAAAAAAGTTTGTAAAACATATACTAGACAAAGGTCTGAACTTCTGAGAAGATGAAAAAACCCAAAAAACTAAACAAAAATTGGAGCTGAAAATATGATTACTCCATTACAGGAGATTATTATTGGTAAAAAAAAAAAAAAAAAAGCCACATGAAAAGAGGTTCCATATTGTTAATCATCAGGGAATACAAATTAAAATACCGTAACATATAACTAGATACTAACTAGAATGGTTAAAAATAGTAAGACTTACCAAACCAAATGTTGGTAACCAAAAAGCAATGAGAACCCTTAGACATTGCTCATGGGCATGAAAAACAATAGAGCCAACTTGGAAACATCTGGCAGTTTCTTACGGAGTCACATATAAACTTACCAGAAGACCCAGCAAACCCACTCCTAGGTATTTACACAAGGGAAATGAAAACATGTTGATACAAAGACTGTATAAATGTTCATAGCAGCTTTATTCATAATAGCCCCAAACTGGAAGAAAGCCCATGGATCTATCAACTGAAAGGATGACGCACACATCCATGAGTCTCGAAAGCACTTACGCTAAGTGAAAGAAGCCAGACAAAAGAGAGTATATACTTTATGATTCCATTTATACAAAATGTGAGAAAGGGCAAAGTGCTTGCGTTAGAAAGCACATCGGTGAGACAGAGAGTTAGGGATGGAGGT
Organism: Ailuropoda melanoleuca; assembly: GCF_002007445.2. NCBI lineage: Eukaryota > Metazoa > Chordata > Mammalia > Carnivora > Ursidae > Ailuropoda > Ailuropoda melanoleuca. The sequence goes on from NC_048234.1 coordinate 41,971,036, forward strand.
ATGGGACTCACTGCAAAGGGGTACAGAATCTTTAGGGGTGATGACAACGTTGCAAATTATGAGTTTGATGATGAAAGTCTACTACATAATTTTTCAAAACTCATTGACTTAAACACTGAAAAGTCCTGAGTTTTATTTTCTGTTAAATACACCTCAACAAAAGTGATAAACATTTTTAAAAGAAAAAAGGAAAACCTGAATATGCAGTCAAGAGGGGGTCACATGGTAAGGTCTGCTCACCCACTGAGACGAGGTGGCTGTAGTTCTCCAGCATCACGTCTCTGTAGAGAGTCCGCTGGGCAGAGTCCATCTGCCGCCACTCCTCCCACGTGAACTCCACAGTCACGTCCTTGAATGACACTGATGCCTGCAACAGCACAATTCTGGTCAATCTGAGGGCCAGAATCAGGGACGTGGAAAAACATTTTTGGAAACTAAGTCTTACTATGTTCACTATTTAGAGTTTATAACAAAAAGCTATAAAAGATGACTACCGCAGCCCTTATTCTGTCTTATACTTTGGGGATATGCACATGATTAGTGAAAAAAAAATCTCATGCACCGATTTAAATTTAATTTATACACATATAATGTCACTTGATATAATGAGAAAACTTAGTGCCTTGTTTTTTTAAGGTAAAGTTATTATAAATAGGATTCTTGTATACATTTCCCATACACCAACATTTTATGCTGAGGACTTGGTACAGTATACACATATCGATCTGGAGACCTCTGCTGGGGTAATAAAGAACTAACGAAAACATACACGTATGACTAGGGAAGTATGTACACACCACCAGATTCCTATTTCAGGAGTAATGCTTTAGAACACGATTTCTTCAACTTGGCACTATTAACACTGTGGACCAGATAATGCTATTTCTGTGGAAGACTGTCCTGTATATTTTAAGATATTTATCAATATCCCTGTCTTCTACTGATTAGATGACAGCAACATCCCAGTCATGACAATAAAAAATATTTCCAAACATTGTCAAATGTCTCCTGGGGAGTAAAATCATCTCCTGTTAGGAACCACTGCTCTATATGAAAGGTGGACAATGTCTTAAGCAGCAAAAACAAAATACCCAATTTAAGAGATGACTTATATTAAGGCAAAGATAAAGAATGGAAAATTAATCCGTACAGGAAACAAAATCTGCTCATTATTTTCCTGTGCGCCTATACACGGAGATGCTGCGCAAGCAACCGGGTAAATACGGATGCCATACGCAGAGACTGGAAGAATTAAGTCCGAGTCAGAGGTTGGGTCATTGTGAGGCAGGTGTTCTTCGTTTGCACTCAAAATACCCGTAGAAAATATAGATGGAATTATCTATTTCATTGTTGGTTGCATGATTTTAGAACAGACGGACGTCTAAAATGAAAATAAGGAATTACGAGATATCAGTCATTCAGATGGCTAACTGAAGTCATCAGCAAAAAAGGGATGGCTCACAAAGGACAGAGAAACAGGAGAGAAAAGGAGCAAGTAGAGGATTCAAGGGAATAGCAAAATTTAAGAGGCAGGTAGAAAAAGAAAGGCCATGAAGGCTGAGACAGAATTCTGAAATCGTAGAAAGAAAAACTGGAAAGACTAGACTATTGGAAATTAGAGAAAAAAGAATTCAAAGCACGATTCCTCTAGTTCAAGGGAATAGATTGAACATACACATTTACCTCCTTGCCTCTCAAAACACACTCAGGTAAAATACAAAATCTACTACAGAAGTGTGATAAAAGAGGAATACAGAGAAACGTTCCCAGCAGAAGGACCCAAAATTTGAACAAATTCTGGAAGATAGAGAGTAAGGTAGTATTACATAAACAAAATAGGAGAATGTTGGCCACAATTTAATACAAACATAGAAGTGGGCAGAAAGAGCAGGGAAGTGAGGAGAACCTAAAAAGACATCCAAGCTTAAACTGAACAGGACCTAGAATAAAGTGTGTAATAGGAAGATGATTAACAGAGTAAATTTCCCATCTGAACGCAAGTGACATCATTCAAATGCATGACAAAAATGTCACCAGGTAACTAGATGGCCATCCAGGAAAAGACTATATCTTATACCACAGAGCAGGATAAAAATTAAAATGTGGGGCACCTGGATGGCTAGGTTGTTAAGCATCTGCCTTCGGCTCAGGGCGTAATCCCAGGGTCCTGGGATCAAGCCCTGCATCGGGCTCCCTCCTCTGCTGGGAGCCTGCTTCTTCCTCCCTGACTCCCCCTGCTTGTGTTCCCTCTCTCGCTGTCTCTCTGTCAAATAAATAAATTTAAAAAAAATTAAAATGTATTCAAGATCTAAAAGTAAAAAATAAAATCAAATTCCAGAAGGCTACATAGAACAATTATTTTACATCACAGTGGGAAATGCCCAATTATGACTGAAAATCCAGGAACATGAATGAAAAAACTCCTGGATTTGACATAAAAATCAAATGCCTTGGGGCACCTGGGTGGCTCAGTTGGTTAAGTGTCTGCCTTTGGCTCAGGTCATGATCCCAGGACCCTGGGATCGAGCCCCACATCGAGCCCCACATCGAGCCCCACATCGGGCTCCCTGCTCAGTGGGGAGCCTGCTTCTACCTCTCCCTCTGTCCCTCCCCCTGCTGGTGCGCACTTGCTCTCTCACTCTCTCTTGCATGTGCTCTCTCTCCCTCTCAAATAAATAAAGTCTTTAAAAAAAATCAAATGCCTTTATGACAAAAAAAATCATGAGCGAGGCAAAATTAGAAAAAACTTTAGGGAAATTGTGCAATTTATATAAATCACAGAAAAGGGGCTATAATGATATAGTGGATACAGGAATTAAAATCAGTACATCAACAGGAAAACAGGTAAGGGATAAACAGCTCAACAACAACAACAACAACAAAAGAAATATAAATTACAAACAAAAAAAGATGTTTCACACCTCAATCATGAGACAAGCTTCTAACACTAAACTGAGATTATTTTAATCACATTGGTAAAAATTCAAAATTTGATAGCATGCTCTACTTGCAAGATTGTAGAAAAGAAACACACACTCTCAGATTGTTGACTCTACCTTAAATTACATCCCGAGTTTGAAGACTTCAAAGTCCTAACACCGTTATAATCATTATTTCTTGCTAGGATTACAGAGACAGGCCCCTATATTGTTCCTGCTTCTAGTCTAGAGCCTATCTTCATACAATAGACAGTGTTATTCTTGAAAACTGTAGTCAAATCTATCCTCTGTGTCAAACCCCAAACCCTCAAAACCCTCCATATCACCTAAGTGAATAGAGAGAGATACCGTATTCACGAATTGGAAGACTCATTATGCTAATTCTTCCCAAGCTGATCTCTACACGACAGATTCTATGGATTCATCCAAATCAAAATCTCAGCAGGCTTTTTTGAGACAGACAAGAGGATTTTCAAAACTTTCTATGAAGAAGCAAAGGACCTAGCATATCCAAAACAATTTTAAAAAAAGAACAAAGTTGCAAGACTCACATTATCTGATTTCAAGAGTTATTGTAAAGAGACACTCATCAAGAAAGTCTGGTATTAGCAAACGGATTCATACTGATCATCAGAAGTGAACAGAGTCCAGAAACAAACCCTACATGCATTACTAATTGGTTTCCCACAGAGATGCCAAGGCAATTCAATGGACAAAGAGTATTTTTGTCAACAAATGGTGCTGACAGGTGGGTAGGCAAAGGTAGAGAGCACAAATATGACAAGTATACGTCCTTCAATTCCCAATGTTTAGAGTCTGCTGCCTGCACAGAATATTAAGACTCTCAGATGCTGAAATTCTAGGTTTCAGACTGAGCCAACTAGAACATATTTTGTCCCTTTTCTGATTAGCAGCCTTTACACTAAAATAAAATTTAAAAGCTGATCAAAAAAGGAATTACTGACCTAACAGATAAAGACTTTGAAATCCTAAGAGAACGCTATTAACAAGCTCATGAAAATACATTAAAAAATGTAAATAAAATGAACAATTTTCTGTGAAAATGTAATATCAAAACTTATATTAAGAAAAAATACAGGGGTGCCTGAGTGGCTCAGTCAGTTAAGCATCCAACTCTTGATTTTGGCTCAGGTTGTGATCTCAGTGTCATGAGATCGACCCCCTTGTCAGGCTCTGTGCTCAGCAGGGAGTCTGCTTGCAATTCTCTCTCCCTCTCCCTTTGCCCCTCCCCCCTCCGTGCTCTCTCTCTCTCTCTCTCTCTCAAATAAATAAATCTGAAAATGAATGAAAAAATTACAAATCCAATATAGGCTTATGACTAATAAGCTAACAACCACAGTCTTTGTGCTAACTAAAGGTCTAAATCTGTATGTAAATTCCACCAACACCCTTATGTAACACAATTTTCTCATCTAAATTGCTAGAACAGGAAAGGAGCAGAAAAGTTCTCCATTGGGGCGCCTGGGTGGCACAGCGGTTAAGAGTCTGCCTTCGGCTCAGGGCGTGATCCCGGCGTTATGGGATCGAGCCCCACATCAGGCTCCTCTGCCAAGAGCCTGCTTCTTCCTCTCCCACTCCCTCTGCTTGTGTTCCCTCTCTTGCTGGCTCTCTCTCTGTCAAATAAATAAAATCTTTAAAAAAAAAAAAAAGTTCTCCATTTACTTTCAAAAGACTATGACCATGATACCATAGTTGGACAGAGAAACAAGAAAGTATAGTCTAATACAACTTGTGGATACAGAAATAAAAACACTGAATACAGTATTAACAAAAGGCATGAGGAAAATATGTAAGAAGCAATGTACCACACTTACTAGCAAGTCGGGTCTACACAGGAATTCAAGATAATATTAGAAAATATGTTACACTGTTTACAGTATTCACAGATGCAAGGAAATAAGTTCTAGTTTTATTCCAATCCATACACAAGAGACAATCAATAATTCAATGCCCATTCATGACTAATATGAAATCTTAGCAACCTGGTACATGGAGGGAGCCTAACCCTTCTCTAACAAAGGTTCCCTACCGAAAGCTGAAAGAAAACATCACAGCTGATAGTCAAACAGTGTATATTTTTGCTCAAGATTGATGTTTCTAGTTCTCCTTTTCCATTTAATGCGTGGATCCCTCTAAACCTCATAAATGCATTATAATACTAAGCGGGGAATAAATGAAGAGCTTACCTGAGTTGTGTTCATTTTCTGTGGCTCTTGGGAGACTGTAGAGAACTGTGGTTCACCTGAGAGGACAGAAAGAAGACAGGGGTCACGAGATCTGGCCTGTTGTACAGCACCTACATTCACCTCCCCAAATCTTAGCACCCCAGTGGAGGACTGTCCTTCCCATAGGCATGGGGCCCTCTGGACTTTGAAAAGGAATGAGAAGGGGCATGTGCAGCCAGCACCATCTGTCTTTGTGTGACTCTGAAATGATCGTGGGCTTAAATCTGCAGTTTTTTACTAAGTGAACAAAAAATTTTCTTGACTGATTTAACAATAATGCATGTGTCCTTATGAGAAACACAAAACAACAGATTAGTTCAATTATATATCCCAAATGATGAGACACCATTCTTTCAGTAAAACTAACTTAGCAGATAAACACTCAGCATGCATCATTTACATATTTTTCTCAATAATATTTTTTACCCCCTGGTATAGAAATCCATAGTAAAAGAGAAGAGATGCTTCAAGACAGGAATTTTTAATTGTTTTAACTGTGATGTATTTTTCAAAAGCCCCCTTTGATAAGATGGTTTCAGTGACTTACCTGGGAGAGAGTAAGCTGCATGCTTCCTGCTGACTCTCTCACAAACTGAGTTTTCCCAAACAAGTCATTGAACCTTTCAGGTTCAACATCTTAAAGCTTTCAAAAGAGAAGTAGATGACCTTGGAAAACACTTCCCTTATCAGCATTCTGGGATCCTGTGAGGTTGGGATAATGTCACTAGTGTCACTTGTGGAGATGGACAGGTGGGACAGCAGTGCAACATCTATAGAGTGGGGGCCATATAAGGGGAGTGGAGACAGAATTTCCTCCCTCTGGCCGGTTATCCCTCACCTCCAAACCTTGCCCTCACAAGCTCTCCAAGAAGTGGCCTTTCCTGAGCAGCCTGCCCCCAGACCACCCCAGCTCACTTCAGTCTTCTCAAGGCTGGCCCCAACCCCTCGTCATACAGTGCGGTGGCTTCTGAAGATGATTTATCACTAAGTCTAGCTTATTCCGGGCAAGAGGATCAGGGACTGCTTCTGACCTTGCAAATCTAGGATCTGCTCCTTTCTGGACCCATCTGTCTCTTCTCTAAAGCTCTGAGGAGAGGTCTAAGGTCAGAGGGGTGCTCTCTTCCAGGTAAGACTCCTATTCACAGAGGTCCCCTGCTCCTACCTCACAGGGCTTTGCTTTGTTTCAAGGCAATTGGGACATGGACCTGAGAACTCATTTTAGGGGCAAAACCAGGAGTCTTGGAATTCATTATAATATCAGACTTAAAAGACAATACAGAAGGGGCCAGGAACCTCTGTCTGACCCAAGGGACCTGAAGAGACACTAAAAATACCAGGATATATTTGACATAGGGTCGGATTCCACCTACATTCACCTTCCCTTATATCCTTGGGGATTTGGGGAAAGACCACTTTGCTAAGTGCTGTGAAAGACGCAACGCTGGTTTCAGGCAGGTGTGATATTTAGACAATGCTTGAGATTGGAAGTAAAGCACACCCGCCCTTGAATCCAAACTCCCTCACTGCTAGCTTGTGACCTGGGCACATCGTTCCACCAAGTTCGGCCTGGGTTGTTTTTTTATTTCTGTTTGTTTGTTTGAAGTGGTTGTGAGGTTATGTTAAACCATCCAATGAAAACAACAGTGTCTTCTAACTGTAAGAGCAGTTGTCATTTACTCAGGACATAGTGCCCGGCACTTGTCTAAATACAAGCGATGACTTAGATCTAAGCTCCAAAACAAGCCCATGGAACAGTCACATTAACGCAATTTTGAGATGAGGAACCGCACTCTTACCCAGGTTCCTTCTACCGCCTCTGCTGGAATTTACCCGGGCCTTTGTGGCTCCTGAGCTCAGGCTCTCACCGCACTCACGGTCACCATCAGCTTTAGAAACGCACCTTGCCTCCCGCCGCCACTAAGACGGGCTGGAGGCACGTCCCTACACACCCAGGACCGCGTCGAGCACCTACTCCGCACAGGGCTCGGCCCCACCTGCGCGCCCGGAGCCCGAGGGCCGGGGTTCTCCCCCTACCCCCCCCCACACCCCCACCGGCCCTCTGTCGGTCGAGGGCTGGCCGCGGCGCCTACCAGGGGCATTCCAAAGACTTCCCGCTCCCATCCCTAGACACAAGCGCGCCCCAACCATACAGAGCTCCCCTGCACTCTCACCCCAGGGGTGCATCCTTTACTTTCCGAGGAGATGGGGGCCCTGAAACCGCTTTCAGCAGTCCAGAGAAGACGAGGGAGGAGGCCGACCCACGGCTGTCCTTGCGCGGAAGGAGCTCCGAATTCCCTTCCCAGAGTGCCACGCGGTGCAGCGAAGGATTCGGGACTACATTTCCCATAGACATCCCTCCTAGGTCACTCTTGACATTTCCGCGTTTTAGGAAGCTAGAGGCTGCCTCTCTCCCCTCCCCCCCGCCCCCGCCAAGATTTTACATGAGAGAGAGAGGCAGAACATAAGCAGAGGGAGCCGCCGGCAGACGGAGAAGCAGGCTCCCCACGAAGAAAGGAGCCTGATGTGGGACTCGATTACAGAAACCTGGGATCATGACCTGAGCCTAAGGCAGATGCGTAACCAACTGAGCCACCCAGGCGTCCCCAGGCTGCTGTTCTTAAAAATCTCCCGCCCAGGTTCTCTCCAAGCCCGAAGAGGTTAATGGTGAAACTCGAACTCTTCTGCCAAATGCAAAGGGTGCTCCTCTACTGGCTCCCGATTCAAATAGCATTTTCCCCCTTAGGTTATTTGGAGACAATGGGAAAAACTTGAATATGGATCGGATATTGAAAATACTAAAATTACGGTTACTTAGGTGATGTATGAGATAAACCTTGAAGTTATGTAGGAAAAATGATTTTGTAAAAAAAAAAAAGGCATGAGGACTGAGGTATTTAGGATTGAAATGATAAAGCTGTAAAATTATAATCTTATAATTTTTCAACCTGGGACTTCCACCCTGTCCGTTTACAGCCACCGGAACCACCGACTCCTGAGCTTTGACCTGGTGCCTTTGGAGCCCAATGTGGAACTTCTACTGGGGGTCAAGACAGGTGCTATAGCTGTAGATATATATAGGATGTTCTTGAATTCTCTTTTTCAACAAATTTTTGTTATCTCCGATTTCCATGTGCATAACAACAGGTTTGCTTGTTTTTTCCTGACATTTATAATTCTTTGTCATTCTTTAAGGAATTACAAATAAAAGCACAAAAAATACTGGTCAAACTATATTAAATCAATCATAATTGACTTTAACATAAACATCACTAATGGAGGGAAAGTAGTCACATATGTTCATTTAAGAAACATTTATTGAGGGGCGCCTGGGTGGCACAGCGGTTAAGCGTCTGCCTTCAGCTCAGGGCGTGATCCCGGCGTTATGGGATCGAGCCCCACGTCAGGCTCCTCTGCTGTGGGCCTGCTTCTTCCTCTCCCACTCCCCCTGCTTGTGTTCCCTCTCTCGCTGGCTGTCTCTATCTCTGTCAAATAAATAAATAAAATCTTAAAAAAAAAAAAAAGAAACATTTATTGAAAACTTGTTATGCAAGAGGCAGTCTAGATGCTGGGACAGCAACATCAGATAAAATATTTAATTCCCTATCCTCATGGACTTTATGATCAGAGTTGTTTTGGGGACCTATTAGTCAGGGTCCCTTCAAGAAACAGGTGTCAATTGTTAAGAAACAATAGGACCTTGAGGATAGTCTAATAAACAGCGCTCTAAAAACATGGGAAAGGTTGGTAAATCATCCTGTAACTAGTGATGATTAAGGAGGCGTTATCATCACCAGGCTCATAGTGAATATAGGTAATGTCACCAGAACCTGGCAGAAAAGGCTACCCTTATGAGAGCAGTGACCTTAGGAAGAGAAACATCATAATGGCCATTAATTACATAGCTCAGCACAAAGACCCAAAGGAATAAATACCCAAACCTCACTTGTACTCTCCCCTCTAATGTCCTATCCTCAGTTAAGAATTTATAAACCTCGGGGCGCCTGGGTGGCACGGCGGTTAGACGTCTGCCTTCAGCTCAGGGCGTGATCCCGGCGTTATGGGATCAAGCCCCGCATCAGGCTCTTCCGCTATGAGCCTGCTTCTTCCTCTCCCACTCCCCCTGCTTGTGTTCTCTCTCTTGCTGGCTGTCTCTATCTCTCTGTCGAATACATAAATAAAATCTTAAAAAAAAAAAAAGAATTTATAAACCTCATTCAATACTTATTCTTAGAATTCCATCCACATATATCTCCTCCAGACCTTTTTGTCATCGAATTTCCAGTCTTATTCTTGTCTAGCCCCTTACTACTCAACAACTCCTTGAGCTATTGGACATGAGTCAATATAAAACTCAAGATATGTCTCTTTTTCACAAAGTGAGCATCTAAATATACCTCCTCAAAACTCTGCCACCGGGAAGATTTCTTTTCCACACATTTCAGAACCACCCCTAAGTGAGACTGCAATTGCAGCAGCCATATCGTCCCATGATGACACTATACGCTGTAGACTCAAGTTGAAGGAGATTCGACTGGCTTCCTTGGGGACTTTTGGGGAATGATTAATTATATATACTTTTGACTAAGTTGTGAGGAATTTTGCCAAAGAGACTCAGTCTGCCCTTCAGTCAAAGCCTCCTGTCTTTAAAGTAGGATATATCAAGGACTGGAAAAAGGATCTGAAGCCCTGTTACAATGACTTGGGTTAATTTTCTCTCCATGAGACCCAGAATTTCATATATAGATATATATCTTCAGAAATATTGTAGGAGGGTGTCTGCCTACTTCATTTCGATGGACTTCACTATAAAAGAGCCACCACAGCAGATCCCTTCAGGTCACTAAAAAAGATGACTGACGTGAAAATGACTGAGAGTCTTAAAAAAGTATTTGTCAAGATCCCCTTAAAGAAACACAAACATATCTCAGATATATAGTGGGTTGGGTTTCAGACGACCACAATAAAATGACTATTGCAATGAAGTGAATCAAACGAAATTTTTTGGTTTCCCAATGCATGTAATAGTTATGTTATGCTTATACTATATTATTGCAATATAATATAATAATATAATATAATAAGTGTGCAATAGCATCATGTCTTAAAAACAATGTACATATCTTAATTAAAAATACTTTATTGATAAAAGATTTGTCCTCTGAGCTTTCAGCAACTCATAATCACTGATCACAGATCATCATAACAAATATAATAATCAAGTTTGAAATATCGTGAGAATTACCAAAATGTGACCCAGAAACATGAAGTGAGCAGGTGATGCTGGAAAAATGGTTTAAATAGGGGCGCCGGGGTGGCACAGCGGTTAAGCGTCTGCCTTCGGATCAGGGCGTGATCCCGGCATTATGGGATCGAGCCCCACATCAAGGCTCCTCTGCTATGAGCCTGCTTCTTCCTCTCCTACTCCCCCTGCTTGTTCCCTCTCTCGCTGGCTGTCTCTATCTCTGTCAAATAAATAAATAAAATCTTAAAAAAAAAAAAAAGAAAAATGGTGTTAATAGACTTGCTTGATTGCGCTTTGCAGATATTGCACTTTTTACAATTTGAAACTTTCAATTTGTAAACTGATTTATGACAAATTAAAACATTCAATTTGTAAAAAAAAAAAAAAAAGAAAAAGAAAAAACACAACACGATATCTGCAAACCAAAATAAAATGAAGTGCAATACAGTACAATGAGCTCTGTCTATACATATTTCATTGGTGTGAAATGCACCATGAGCTGCTCCTGAGCCCACAGTGAGTATACTTGTATTGATAAATTTGGCCCTGTCCAAACATAATTCATCCTTCTTGGCTTAATATCCTAAGGATCTACCCTCATATATGCTACCTAGTTTTTGCTTGTACTATTGACCAAGATCTTGAGTTCTGTGTGTGTGTGTGTGTGTGTGTGTCTGTCTGTCTGTCTGTCGTCTGTCTGTGTGTTTTAATTTCTGGATTAGCCCTTGCAATTTCCCTTCTGAGCGTAGCTGAGTTTTGATTCCCACTATGGGCCCAGAGTCAGCAGGGGAAGCTGTACAGGGAAAGCCTGAGGACAGTGTGCATTCTTTTTGAGGGATACATTTTATTAGGATCATCCCTTAAGATTTAGAGAGAAATAGAGTACAGCCACTGTCAGAAGTAAGTTAACCATTGCTTCTTTTTCTCAGCTCCTCACAAGCAGTGGTTTTTAAATGTCTTACAGTTGTGGAGAGTGTGCCAAGTACAATGAAACCTGAACTGCCTTGTAAAGCTCAAAGGCCTAATATACTTATAATGCCTAGTTGTACACCAAAGGCAAAGTGCACAGAATAGAGAATAGCTATTCTGACCAACGGCTAGTAGAAGTTTGACCATATCCCCCTTCTCTGATAATAATTTTGGGCTTCTTGGATGCTTGGTAAATCCACCTAAGTGAAGGAATATAATTTCTTCACCTTGATCTTGACCTCACTCAAAGTCCATCTAGCAAGGATTGGGGGAGAGGTGTACTTACCTGATATCCATCCTCATATGGGTGGTGACAATTTTATAAAAGATTTAGGACCATACTGTCTCTCTTGAAGATATTCTTATATTCAAACCTTTTCTGAATGAGTACTTGACATAAATTCCATCTATCGAGAGCCCAAATATATTAGATCACTTTTAAACTGTTCAGACACCTCCATCTGGGAACTCTCCCTCTTGATTACTGTAACTGTAGATTTGTTTTGTCTTCTCTAGAGTTTCATGCAAAAGGAATCACATAGTGATACTCTTCTGTGGTGGCTTTTTTAAAATTTGGGGTAATTATTTAGAAATTCATCTTACAATTGAATTCTAGCAATGCAGAAACAGAGACACACACGGAGAAACAACTGCTTATGAGATCAAGGGGTACTTAATGTACCCAAAGGTTCAGGCTATATCTGAATCCAAGCACATGTACTCATTCCAATTTTCTGGCTCCTAGACTTCCCAATAAATGTCTCACATTTCATCTAATATACTTCCTCAAATTGTGAGTCCAATTGTTATCATAATTTTTTGAAGGAATAGTGACCCCAAACTCCCCAAATTTGTTAAAAATATTATTTTACACATTCAAGAAGCTTAATGAACCATAAGTAGGATAAATTCAAAGAGATCTATACCTAGACACATTATAGTCAAAGTGTTAAAAACCACACAAAGAGAAAATCTTGAAAGAAGCAAGAGAAAACCAATTTTTAAAAAAGATTTCATTTACTTATTTGAGAGAGAAAGAGAGAGAGAGCATGAGCAGGGGGTAGGGCAAAGGGAAAGGGAGAAACATGCTCCCCACTGAGTGGGGAGCCAGACACAGGGCTCAATCCCAGGACCCTGAAATCATGACCTGAGCTGAAGGCAGACCTTAACTGACTGAGTGACCCAAGCTCCCTGAGAAAAACAATTTAATATGTATAAGAGAACATCAACATAAATAATGTTTAACTTCCCATCAGAGAAAACAGACCCTACAAGGCAGTGGAATGATATACTCAAAATACTGAAAGAAAAAACTGCTAATGAAGAATTTTTTACCCACTGAAACTATCTACCAGTTATAAAGGTAAAATAATGATATTCCAAAATTTAAAAAGATTGAGAGGACTTCTTGATATCAGAACTGATTTATCACAAATATTAAAGAAAATTCTTTGAAATCTCGAAGGGAATGACACCAGATGGTAGCTCAAATTAACTGGGAGAACTGTAGAGTGTAATGGATATCCATGTTAAAAATAAAAGAATCTAAATATATTTTCATGTTTCTTCTGTTAAATTCTTTAACAAACATAACTTTGTGTAAAGAAATAATTATAACACTGTAATGTTGGTTTTGTAAGATACAGATATAATATACATGAAAATAATAGCCCAAGAGGGGAAAAGAAAGGAGTTATGTTAGAGAAAGCATTTTATATTTCATGGGAATCAAGTTAACATTAATTTGAAATAACCGTGATGAGTTAAGATGCATATTGGAATTTCTAGAGCAGACACCAGGAAAATGTTTACAAATATAGTAAAAAATAATCAAAAGAGGAATTAAAATGATATGCTAAAAGATTTATTTAACACAAAAGAAGCTAGTAAAGGAAGAGCAGAGGAACAAAGTTGGCTAAAGACATAGAAAACAAATAGCAAAATGGCAACTGTAACTCTGAGCCTGTTAATAATTGCACTAATTATATATGGTCCAGAAAACCCAAATAGAAAGTAGAGAATGGCAAAATATATAATAAAGCAAGATCCAAATATAACAATCTACAGAGGACACACCTTAGATTCAAAGGCAAATAGGTTGAAATTAGAAGAATGCAAAGGAGGAGAGGAGGGAAGATGAGAGAAGAGTAGGAGACCCTCATTTCACCTGGTTTCTTGAATTCAGCAAGATATCTATCAAGTCAGCCTGAACACCTACTAATTCAATCCTAGACCTAAGAAAAGAATTGCTGCAATTCTACAAATAGAAAAGTGACCACTTTGTGTAAAGGGCACAGAAAACGTTTTCTTCAGGGAACAAGAGCCACATAGAGAAACCCCAAGATGTTTACACTGAGCCCGCCCCCCTGGCAAGGAGTGGTGCAACTCCACCTAGGCAAAGACACCTGAGAATCAGTGCAACAAGCCCTTCCCCCAGAAAACCAGCAGGAATATCAGGCTACTACCAAATTTGTGGATCACATGGAACTGAAGAACTCCTGCACTAGGGGAAAATAGTATATAGAATTCGATCAAGGTTTTTTCTCATGATTCTTTAGTCTTTCAGTTTAAATTTTTTTTCTTTTTTTTCTTCCTTTTCAACTAGTTTCTTATTTTATCAACTCCTTTTTTTAAAGTCTTTTTTTAATTTTCATTTTTACATTTATATTTTATAGATATATTGTTCATTTTCGGCTTCCTTTCACTGTATTCAAATTTATTTTTTGTATATCTTTAAGTTCTTTTTTTTTTTTTACAATTTTGGGATTTAGTGCCTTCTAACAAACAGACCAAAATATACTCAGAACCAAGTCGATCACGCTGTTTTGTCCACCTGAAAGATTATATTCTCTCCCCCTGCCAATTTTTCCTTTTCTTTTTTAGTTTCTGATCTCTTCAGATTATTCTAGTGTGTATTTCACTGGAGTCATGGTTGATATTTTTGATTTTGTTCTCTTATTCATCTATTCTTCTCTGGACAAAATTACTACAAGGAGAAATTCACAACAAAAGAAAGAACCATAGGTAATACTTTTTGCCATAGATAAAATTGATATGCATATAAGTAAAATGTCGGACCTAGAATTCAGAATAATGATTATAGAGATACTAGCTAGGCTTGAAAAAAGCATAAAAGAAACTAGAGAATTCTTTAGTGCAGAAATGAAATCTAATCAGGCCAAAATTAAAAATGCTCTGAGATGCAGTCTAAATCAGATGCTCTAAGAGCTAGGGTAAATGAGGCAGAAGAGAATGTAAGTGACACAGAAGACAAGTTGATGGAAAGGAAGGAAGCTGAGGAAAAGAGAAAAAAAACAACTAATTGACCATGATGGGAGGCTTTGAGAAATCAGTAATACCAGGAAGCAAAACTATGTTAGAATAACTGGGATCCCAGAGGAAGAAGAAAGAGAGAGGGACAGAAGGTATATTTGCACAAATCATAGCTGAGAAGTTCTCTAATCTGGGGAAGGAAACAGGCATTCAACTCCAGGAGGCACAGAGAACCCCCCTCAAAAATATATCAACACCTGGCATATAATAGTGAGACTTGCAAATTTCAGAGATAAAGAGAAAATCCTGAAAGCAGCTTGACACAAGAGGTCCTTAACCTACAAGAGTAGGAACATTAGGGTGGCAGCTGACCTATCCACCGAGACCTGGCAGGCCAGAAGGGCTGACATGATATATTCAGGGTTCTAAATGAGAAATGAATGCAGCTAAGAATATTTCATCCAGCAGGGCTGTCATTCAGAATAGAAGGAAAGATAAAGAGCTTCCAGGACAAACAGAAACTGAAAGAATTTGTGATCACAAAACCAGCCCTGCAAGACATATTAAGGGGGATACTGCAAGCAAAAAGAGAGCCCCAAAGTAACAGACCAGAAAGACACAATCTACAGAAACAGGGACTGTACAGGCAATACAATGGCAATAAATTCATATCATTCAATAGTTACTCTGAATGTAAATGGGCCAAATGCTACAGTCAAAAGACACAGGGCATCAGATTGGATAAAAAAAACAGGACCCATCCATATGCGGTGTACAAGAGACTAGTTTTTTGTTTGTTTGTTTGTTTTAAGATTTTATTTATTTGATGGAGAGAGAGACAGCCAGCGAGAGAGGGAATGCAAGCAGGGGGAGTGGGAGAGGAAGAAGCAGGCTCCCAGCAGAGGAGCCTGATGGGGGGCTCGATCCCAGAATGCCAGGATCATGCCCTGAGCTGAAGGCAGACACTTAACGACCCAAGGCAACACAAGAACTCATTTGAACCTAAAGACAACTCCAGATTGAAAGTGAGGTGGTGGAGAACCATTTACCATGCTACTGTATCTCAAGAAAAGCTGGGGTAGCAATCCTCATATCAGACAAATTCGATTTTAAAGCAAAGACTGTAGTAAGAGATGTAGAGGAACATTATATCATACTTAAACAGTCTACCCAACAAGAAGATCTAAAAATTGTAAATACCTATGCCCCCAACATGGGGGCAGCCGATTATATAAACCAGCCAATAACCAAAATAAAGAAATATATTGTTAATTATAATACCCTAATGGTAGGAGACTTCAACACTCCACTCACAGCAATGGCCAGATCATTTAAGCAGAAGATCAACAAAGAAACAAGAGCTTTGAATGACACATTGGACCAGATGGACTTTGTAGATATATAAAGAATATTCTATCCTAAAACAACAGAATATCCATTCTTCTCAAGTGCGCATGAAACTTTCTTGAGAATAGATCACATACTGGGTCACAAATCGGGTCTCAACTGATACCAAAGGAATGAGATTATTGCCTGCATATTTTCAGACCACAAAGCTTTGAAACTGTAACTCAACCACAAGAAGAAATTTGGAAGGAACGCAAACACTTGGAGGTTAAAGAGCATCCTGCCAAAGAATGAATGGGTCAACCAGGAAATTAAAGAAGAACTTAAATGATTCATGAAGCAATGAAAGTGAAAACACATTGGTTCAAAACATATGAGATACTGAAAAGGCAGTCCTAAGAGGGAAGTACATAGCCATCCAAGCCTCTTTCAAAAAATTAGAAAAATCCCAAATACACAAGCTAACCTTATACTTAAAGGACCTGGAGAAAGAACAGCAATAAAGCCTAAACCAAGCAGGAGAAGAGAAATAATAAAGATTAGAGCAGAAATCAATGAGATAGAAACCAGAAAAACGGTAGAACAGATCAATGAAACTAGAAGCTGGTTCTTTGAAAGAATTAATAAGATTCATAAACCTCTGGGCAGACTTATCCAAAAGAAAAGACAAAGGACCAAAATTAATAAAATCATGAATGAAAGAGGAGAGCTCATGATCAACACTAAAGAAATACAGAGAATTTGAAGCACATATTGTGAGCAACTATATGCCAACAAATTAAGCAATCTGGAAGAAATGGATGCATTCCTGAAAACTTAGAAACTACCAAGACTGAAACAGGAAAAGGTAGAAAATCTGAACAAATGAATAATCAGCAAGGAAATTGAAGCAGTAATCAAAAACCTCCCAAAAAACAAGAATCCAGGGCCTTGATAGCTTCCCAGGAGAATTCTACCAAACATTTAAAGAAGAAATCATACCTATTCTACTGAAACTGTTTTGAAAAATATAAATGGAAGGAAAACTTCCAAACTCATTCTATGAGGCCAGCATTATCCTGATCCCAAAACCAGACAGAGACCCCATCAAAAAGGAGAATTACAGACCAATAACCCTGATGAATATGGATGCCAAAATACTCACCAAGATCCTGGCCAATAGGATCCAACAGTACATTAAAAGGATTATTCATCATGACCAGGTGGGATTTATTCCTGGAATGCAAGGGTGGTTCAACATTTGCAAATCAATCAACATGACAGAGCACATTAATATAAGAAGAGACAAGAACCATATGGTCCTCTCAATTGATGCAGAAAAAGCATTTGACAAAATGCAACATCCTTTCTTGATTAAAACTCTGCAAAGTATAGGGATAGAGGGAACATACCTCAATATCATAAAAACCATCTATGAAAAGCCTACAGTGAATATCATTCTCAACGGAGAAAAACTGAGAGCTTTTCCCTTAAGGTCAGGAACATGACAGGGATGCCCACTCTCACTATTATTGTTCAACATAGTACTAGAAATCCTAGCAACAGTAATCAGACAACAAAATAAATAAAAAGCATTCAAATTGGCAAAGAAGAAGTCAAACTCTCTCTCTTCACAGGTGACATGATACTTTACATGGAAAACCCAAAAGACTGCACCCCAAAATTACTAGAACTCATACAGCAATTGAGCAATGTGGCAGGATAGAAAATCAACACACAGAATCTGTTGCATTTCTATACACTAACAATGTGGCTGAAGAAAGAGAAATTAAGGAATCGATGCCATTTACGATTGCACCAAAACCCCTAAGATACCTAGGAATAAACCTAACCAGAGAGGTAAAAGATCTGTACTCTGAAAACTATAAAACACTTATGACAGAAATTGAGGAAGACACAAAGAGGTGGAAAAACATTCCATGCTCATGGACTGGGACAATAAACATTCTGAAAATGTCTATGCTGCCCAGAGCAATCTACATATTCAATGCAATCCCTATTAAAATACCATTGACATTTATCACAGAGCTGGAACAAACAATCCTAAAATTTGTATGGAACCAGAAAATATCCTGAATCACCAGGAGATTGTCAAAAAAGAAAACCAAAACTAGGGCATCACAATACCTGACTTCAAGCTATATTACAAAGCTGTGATCATCAAGACAGCATGGTATTGACACAAAAACAGACACATAGATCAGTGAAACAGAAGAGAGACCCCAGAAATGGACCCTCAACTCTATGGTCAATTAATCTTCAACAAAGCAGGAAAGAATAGGCAATAGAAAAAAGATGGTCTCTTCAACAAATGGTGTTGGGAAAATTGGACAGCCACATTCAGAAGAATGAAACTGGACCATTCTCTTACACCATACACAAGATAAACTCAAAATGGATGAAAGACCTAAGCATGAGACAGGAATCCATCAAAATCCTAGAGAAAAACGCAGGCGGCAACCTCTTCGACCTTGGCCTCAGCAACT
Organism: Ailuropoda melanoleuca; assembly: GCF_002007445.2. Lineage (NCBI taxonomy): Eukaryota > Metazoa > Chordata > Mammalia > Carnivora > Ursidae > Ailuropoda > Ailuropoda melanoleuca. The sequence goes on from NC_048234.1 coordinate 41,989,538, forward strand.
TCTTGCTAGACACATCTCCAAAAGTAAGGAAAACAAAAGCAAAAATGAACTTTTGGGGTTTCATCAAGATAAAAAGCTTTTGCACAGCAAAGAAAATAGCAGATAAACCTAAAAGACGACCTACAGAAAGGGAGAAGGTACGAATGTCTTATCAGATAAAGGGCTAGTATCCAAGAACTATAATGAACTTTTCAGACTCCACACCCAAAAACCAAATAATCCATTCAAAAAATGGGCAGAAGACATGAACAGAAATTTCTCCAAAGAAGACATACAAAGGCCGACAGACACATGAAAAAATGCTCCACATCACTTGAAATTAGGGAACTACAAATCAAAACCACAATTAGATACCACCTCACACTAGTCAGAATGACTAAAATTTATAAGACAGGAAACAACAAATGGTGGCAAGGATGCAGAGAAAGGGGATCATTCTTTCACTATTGGTGAGAATGCAAGCTGGTACAGCCACTCTGGAAAACAGTATGGAGATTCCTCAAGAAGTAAAAAATAGAGCTATTCTATGACCCAGCAACCACACTACTAGGTATTTACCCCAAAGATAAAAATGTAATCTTCCAAGGTATTGGGATTAGCCTAGAGCATGGAATCAGCCATAATACCTTGCTTGTTAAAACGTAACACAGAGACTGCCGAAGGCGAGAGTAGGTTTCAGGGAAGGGTGTAGGCCTTTGAATGCCAAGGCCTGCGTGACCACTCTGCCATTGGAATGCTGTGGGCAGTTGTCTACCCAAAACTTTGATCTGAGAGAGGTATGCATTGTCCCTCAGGCTATGTTAGCAGAACTCATAGATTAGTATATCTTATCTCTCCCGTAAACAGATCCTCTTAGTCTCAGTAAGACCCCTTGTCACACAGCACGTGCTTGAGAAACAGTGATGTGGATTTGTGATTATCCTGAAGGACCAATAAAAGCGGGAGCAAAGAAGAGCAAAGGGCCTTTGTCTCTGAAGGTTGATCCCCTTGCCTTCTCCTCTCTTTCACAGCAGTTTGGAGTTATTGTTCATCCATGGGTACAGGGATTGATCTTTGTTTTGTTTCTTAAGTTCCACCTATGGGTGAAATCATGGTATTTGTCTCTCTCTGACTTATTTCATTTAGCATAATGCTCTCTAGCTTCATTCATGTCATTGCAAATGGCAAGATTTCATTCTTTTTATGGTTGAGAAATAATCCATTGTGTGTGTTTGTGTGTGCATACACATATGTGTGTTTGTGTGTGTGTGTATTACATTATATATACATTATATAAATTACAGCCTCTTTATCCATTCATTAGTTGATGGACATTTGGGCTGTCTCCATAGCTTGGCTATTGTAGATTTTGCTGTTCAAAACATGGGGATGCATGTATCCCTGTGAATTAGTATTTTTGTAATTCTTTGAGTAAATACTTAGTAGTGTAATTGCTGGATCATAGGGTAGTTCTATTTTTAACTTTTTGAGGAATCTCCAAACTGTTTTCCAGAGTGGCTGCATTAATTTGTGTTCCCACCAGCAGTGCAAGAGGGTTCTTTTTTCTCCACATCCTTGCCAACACCTGCTGTTTCTTGTGGTTTTGATATTAGCCATTCTGACAGCTATGAGGTGATATCTCATTGTAGTTTTGATTTTTATTTCTCTGATGATGAGTGATGTTGAGTATCTTCTCACATGTGTGTTGGCCATCTGCACACCTTCTTTGGAGAAATGTCTGTTCATGTCTTCTGTCCATTTTTTAACTGAATTATTTGCTTTTTGGGTGTAGGAACTGTATAAGTTCTTTATATAGTTTGGATGCTAACCTTTTTTGGATATGTCATTTGCAAATATCTTCTCCTATTCCATAGGCTGCCTTTTAGTTTTGTTGATTGTTTCCTTTGCTGTGCAGAAGATTTTTATTTTTATTTATTTATTTTTCTTTTTAATTTTTTATTTGAATTCTAGTTAGTTAACATATAGTGTAATACTTGTTTCAGGAGTAAAATTTAGTGATTCATCACTTACATATAATACCCAGTGCTCATCATAGAAAGTACCCTCTTTAATACCCATAACCCATTTAGCCCATCCCCCTGCCCACCTCCCTCCATCAACCCTCAGTTTGTTCTCTATCATTCAGAGTCTCTTATGGTTTCTCTCTCTCTCTCTCTCTCTCTCTTCCCCTTTCCCATATGTTCATCTTTTTTGTTTCATAAATTCCATGAGTGAAATCATATGGTATTTGTCTTTCTCTGACTGGCTTATTTTGTTTAGTATACTACACTCTACCTCCATCCATGTTATTGCAAATAGCAAGATTTCTGATCTTTTTGATAGCTAAGTAATATCCATTGTATATTTATACCACATCTCCTTTATCCATTCATCTATTGATGGCCATCTGGGTTCTTTCTGTACTTTGTCTATAGTTGATAATGCTGCTATAAACATCAGGTATGTGCTTCCCCTTGAATCCATATTTTTGTATTGTTCGGGCAAACACCTAGTAGTACAATTGCTGGGTCACAGGGTAGTTCTATTTTTAACTTTTTGCAGAAACTTCATACTGTTTTCCAGAGTGGTTGCACTAGTTTGCATTTCCACCAATAGTGTAAGAGTGTTGCCCTTTCTCTGCATTTTCACTGACGCCCGTTGTTTCTTGTGTGGTTGATTTAGCCATTCTGACAGGTGTGAGGTGGTATCTCATTATGCTTTTGATTTGTATTTTTCTAATCCTGAGGAATGTTGAGCATCTATTTCATGTGACTGTTAGCCATTTGGATGTCTTCCTTGGAAAACTATCTATTCAAGCACATTTCTTAACTGGAAAATTAGTTTTATGGGTGTTGAGTTTGATAAGTTCTTTATAGATTTTGGATACTGATCCTTTATCAGATATGTCATTTACAAATATCTTCTTCCATTCAATAGGCTGCCTTTTAGTTTTGTTGATTGTTTTCTTCACTGTGAAGAAGCTTTTTATCTTGATGAAATCCCAATAGTTCATTTTTCTTTTGTTTCCATTGCCTCTGGTGATGTGTTTACTAATAAGTTTGGGTGGTGGAGGTCAAAGAAGTCACTGCTTGTGTTCTCCTCTAGGATTTTGATGGTTTCCTGTCTCGCATTTCAGTCTTTCATCCATTTGTATTTTATTTTATTTTATTGATTTTATTGATTTTATTTATTTATTTGAGAGAGGGAGAGAGAGAAAGAGAGAGAGCAGGGGGAGGGAGAGAGGGAGAGTGAGAAGCAGACTCCCCACTGAGCAGGGAGCCTGACATGGGCTCAATACCAGGACCCTGAAATAATGACCTGAGTTGAAGGCAGACAATTAACTCACTGAGCCACACAGGCATCCTGATTTTGAATTACTTTTGTGTATGTTGTAAGGAATTAGTCCAGTTTCATTCTTCTGCATGTGGCTGTCCAGTTTTCCCAACACCATTTGTTGAAGAGACTGCTTTTTCTTCCCCCATTGGATATTCTTTCCTGCTTTCTCAAAGATTAGTTGACCATACAGTTGTGGTTCCAATTCTGGGTTCCCTGTTCTGTTCCAATGATCTTTGTGTCTGTGCCAGTAGCATACTCTCTTGATGACTACAGCTTTGCAATATAGCTTGAAGTCTGAAATCATGATGCCTCAAGCATTGCTTTTCTTTTTCAAGATCACTTGGGCTATTCAGGGTCTTCTGTGGTTCCCTACAAATTTTAGAATTGTTTTTTCTAGCTCTATGAAAAATGCTGGTGGGATAGGAATGGCATTAAATGTGTAGATTGCTTTGGGTAGTGTAGACATTTTAACAATGTTTGTTCTTCCAACCCATAAAAACAGAAGCTTTTCCATTTCTTTTTGTCCTCTTCAATTTCTTTCATAAGTATTCTATACTTTTCAGAGTACAGATCTTTTACTTCTTTAGTTAGATTTATTCCTAGGTATCTTATTGTTTTTGGTGGAATTGTAAATGTTATCAATTCCTTGATTTCTTTTTCTGCCACTTCATTATTGTTGCATTATAAATGCAACAGATTTCTGTACATGGGTTTTATACCCTATGACTTTGCTGAATTCCTGTATAAGTTCTAGCAAATATTTTGGTGGAATCCTTCAGGTTTTCTACATAGAGTATCATGTCATCTGCAAATAGTGAAAGTTTTCCTTGCCAATATGGATACGTTTTATTTCTTTTTGTTGTCTGATTGCAGAGGCTAAGACTTCTAGTACTATGTTAAATAACAAAGGTTAGAACGGACACCCCTGTCTTGTTCCTGACCTTAGAGGAAAAGCTCTCATGATTTCCCCATTGAGGATATTAACTGTGGTTCTTCCATATATGGCCTTTATGCTGTTCAGATATGTTCCATCTATTCCTACGTTGTTGAGGGTTTTTGTCAGGAAAGGATGCCATATTTTGTCAAATGCTTTATATGCATCTATGGAGAGGATTCTACGGCTCTTATCCTTTCTTTTATTGATGTGTTATATCACATTGACTTATTTGTGAATATTGAACCAGCCCTGCAGCCCAGGAATAAATCCCCCTTGATCAAGGGGAACAGTTCTTTTAAAGTACTGTTGGGAGAGGCAGAGTTAAGATGGCTGAGGAGTAGGGATCTCCTTTTTCAGCTGGTCCCCTGAGCTGAGCTGGATAGGTAACAGACCATCCTGAACACCCACAGAATCAGCCTGAGATGCAGGAAGATACATCTGGGTCTCTACAAATGAACATCTCCAGCACTGACTATTGAGGTATGAAGTGGGGAGCCGTGAATCCACACTCAGATATCGGAAGAGAAATGGAAGGGGGAGGGAGCCTCCGCACTCGGGCACCGGGAAGCGGTAGCCACCTGCACTGGGGGGCCGGCTGACTCGCGGACTGGCACCCGCGAGAGAGCAGACTGAGACTGTGAGTCTGGGAACGTGTGCACGTCCAAACTGAAAACTGGAGCTCCAGAGCGCTCACTGGAACTGGACTGAGACCGGGAGCTCAGGAGCGCACCCACAACCAGACTGAAACCCTGCGCTCTGGAGTGCGCGGGAACCTAACTGAAACAGGGAGCTCGGGAGTGTGCGTGGGGGTGACTGGGGGCTGGCGGTATTAGAAACACAAAGGACAGAGACCTGCCAGCCCTGGAAGTGAGGGCTGGGATGCTGGCTGTGGGGTTTTTAGCAGCACCAACAGAAAAAGAGTTAAAGAGGCCAGAAAAGCACAGTGGAGAGTGGACTGCAATCTCTCTGTTCTGAGACAGAGGCTAGAATACGGCCACTGCTGCTCTGACTCTCAGAAGAGTCACAGAAAACCACCAGGGAAAGCCGCCAGAGAACAAAAGCCCAAAAATATGAGCTCACATAGTGCCAATCCCCATCCCCCCTCGCAGGGGACAGGGCGACTCTACCCAAACACGGTTGCCTGAATATCAGCGTGGCAGGCCCCTCCCCCAGAAGACAGGCTGAAAAATCAAGAAGCCCTCATCCCTAAGGTCCCTATAAAACAAGTGCACACTGCCTGGGTCCTGGTCAATAATTTGGGATCTGGACAACCCCACAAACTCTCCTCATCAGAATGACAATAAGGAGAAGTCCCTCCCAGCAAAGAAAAGATAATGAGTCTGTGGCTTCTGCCATAGAACTGATGGATATGGATATAACCAAATGATCAAAAATGGAGTTCAGAGAAACAATGGTCAAGATGATGTGTAGACTTGAAAAAAATATTAACAAAAATATTAATGAGAACATAGAATCTCTAAGGGTGGAAATGAGAAGGAATCTGGCAGAAATTAAAAATGCTATGAAACAAATGGAGTCAAAACTAGAGGCTCTGACAGCCAGGGTAAATGAGGCAGAAGAACAAATCAACGAATTGGAGGATGGGTTAGTAGAAGAGAAAGCTAAAACAAACTTAGCTCAAAAAAATGCAATCTCAAGAATGTAGGTTATGGGAGATTACTGCCTCAATGAAACGCTCCAATGTCAGAATCATTGGCATCCCTGAAGGGGTAGAGAAACAGAGAGGCTTAGAAGAGATATTTGAACAAATTGTAGCTGAAAACTTCCCCAATCTAGCAAAAGAAACAAGCATTCATGCCCAAGAGGCAGAGAGGACTCCTCCCAAGATCAACCAAGACAAACCTACGCCACGTCACGTCATAGTGCAATTCGCAAATATCAGATCCAAGGATGCAGTATTGAAAGCGTCCAGGGCAAGGAAATTTCTCATGTACAAAGGCAAAAATATTAGGATTATGTCAGACCTGTCTACACAGACCTGGAATGGAAGAAAGTGTTAGGAGGGAATTTTTAAAGCTCTTTCAGAGAAAAACATGCAGCTAAGGCTCTTTTATCCAGCAAGGCTGTCATTCAGAATTGATGGAGAGATAAGGACCATCCAGAATTGCCAGTCACTGACCAATTTCATAACCATGAAACCAGCCCTACAGGAGATATTAAGGGGGGGTTCTATAAAAGTAAAAAGGCCCCAGTGATACAGAACAGATTTGCAATCTATAGAAACAAAGACTATGCAGGCAACATGACATCATTAAAATCATATTTCTCAATAATCACTTTCAATGTGAATGGCCTAAATGCTCCCATAAAATGCCACAGGGTGGCAGATTGGATAAAAAGACATGACCCATCCATTCGCTGTCTACAAGAGACTCATTTTGAACCTAAAGATACATCCACACTGAAAGTAAAGGGATGGAAAACCATCTTTCATGCCAGTGGACCTCAAAAGAAAGCTGAGGTAGCAATTCTCATATCAGACAGATTGGATTTGAAACTAAAGACTGTAGTTAGAGATACAGAAGGACACTATATTATTCTTAAAGGATGTATTCAATAAGTGGATATGACAATTATAAATATATATGCCCCCAACAGGAAAGGAGCAAGATACCAGCCAACTCTTAACCAGAATAAAGAGACATATAGGTAATAATATGTTAATAGTAGGGGACCTCAAAACTCCACTATCAGCAATACACAGATCACCTAAGCAGAAAATCAACAAAGAAACAAGAGCTTTGAATGCCATACTAGACCAGATGGACCTCATAGATACATATATACACCCAGAACAAAAGAATACACATTCTATTCGAATACACATGGAACGTTCTCCAGAATAGACCATATGCTGGGTCACAAAACAGGTTTCAACCAATACCAAAAGATTGAGATTTTACCCTGCATATTCTCAGACCACAATTCTTTGAAATTGGAACTCAATCACAAGGAAAAATTTGGAAGAAACTTAAACACTTGGAAACTGAGAACCATCCTGCTCAAGAATGATTCGATAAACCAGGAAATAAAAAATCCATTTAAACAATTTATGGAGACCAACGAGAATGAAAACACAACGGTCCAAAACCTATGGGACACTGCAAAGGCAGTCCTAAAGGGGGAAATACATAGCCATCCAAGTCTCACTCAAAAGACTAGAAATATCTAAAATGCAGTTTTTATATTCTCACCTCAAGAAGCTGGAACAGGAACAGGAATAGGCCTAATCCACACATGAGAAAGCAGATGATCAAGATTAGAGTAGAAATCACTGAATTAGAAACCAGAATCACAGTAGAGCAGATCAACAGAACTAGAAGCTGGTTCTTTGAAAGAATAAATAAGATCGATAAGCCACTGGCAAGACTTATTCAAAAGAATAGAGAAAGGACCCAAATTAATAAAATTATGAATGAAAAGGGAGAGGTCACAACCAACACCAATGAAATAGGAAGGATCATTAGAAACTTTTATCAACAGCTTTATGCCAATAAATTAAACATTCTGGAAGAAATGGATGCCTTCCTGGAAACCTATAAACTACTAAGACTGAAACAGGAAGAAATTGATTTTTTAAACAGACCGATTAATTATGAAGACATTGAAGCAGTTATCAAAAACCTCCCAAAAAACAAGACCCCAGGGCCTGATGGATTCCCCAGGAAATTCTACCAAACATTCAAAGAAGAAATAATACCCTATTCTCCTGAAGCTTTATCAAAATACAGAAACAGAAGGAAAACTACCAAACTCATTCTATGAGGCCGGTATTACCTTGGTCCCCAAACCAGGCAAAGACCCCATCGAAAAGGAGAATTACAGGCCTATATCCCTGATGAATATGGATGCCAAAATTCTTAAGAAGATCCTAGCTAATAGGATCCAACAGTACATTAAAAGGATTATCCATCATGACCAAGTGGGATTCATCCCTGGGATACAAGGGTGGTTCACCATTTGCAAATCTATCAGTGTGATAGACCATATCAACAAGAAAAGAGTCAAGAACCATATGATCCTCTCAATTGATGCAGAAAAAGCATTTGACAAAATACAGCATCCTTTCCTGATTAAAACCCTTCAGAGTGTAGAAACAGAGGGCACAATCCTCAATTTCATAAAAACCATCTATGAAAAGCCTACAGCGAATATCATTCTCAATGGGGAAAAGCTGGAAGCCTTTCCCTTCAGATCAGGAACATGACAAGGATGCCCACTCTCGCCACTACTATTCAACATAGTACTAGAAGTCCTTGCAACAGCAATCAGAAGACAAAAAGGGATCAAAGGTATCCAAATCGGCAAAGAGGAAGTTCAACTGTCTCTCTCTTCACAGATGACATGATACTCTATATGGAAAACCCAAAAGAATCCACCCCCAAACTACTAGAAGTTACAGAGCAATTCAGTAATGTGGTGGGATACAAAATCAATGCTCAGAAATCAGTTGCGTTTCTATACACAAACAATGAGAGTGAAGGAAGAGAAATTAGGGAATCCATCTCATTTACAACAGTACCAAAAATCATACATTACCTTGGAATTAACTTAACCAGAGAGGTAAAGGATCTATATTCTAGAAAATACAAATCACTCTTGAAAGTCATTGAAGAGGACACAAAAAGATAGAAAAATATTCCATGCTCATGGATTGGAAGAATTAACATAGTTCAAATGTCCATGCTACCCCGAGCAATCTACACTTTCAATGCCATCCTGGTCAAAATACCAATGACATTTTTCAAAAAACTGGAACAAACAGCCCTTAAATTTGTATGGAACCAGAAAAGGCCCCGAATCACCAAGGAATTTCTGGAAAGGAGAACAAAACAGGGGGCATCATGTTGCCAGATTTCAAGCTGTACTACAAAGCTGTGATCACAAAGACAGCATGGTACTGGCACAAAAAGATAAACTCCAAAATGATGAAAGACTACGATGTGAGAGAAATGGACCCTCGGCTCTTTGGGCAACTAATCTTTGACAAAACAGGTAAAAACATCCAGTGGAAAAAAGACAGTCTCTTCAATAAATGGTGCTGGGAAAATTGGACAGCTACATGCAAAGGAGTGAAACTTGTCCACTCTCTCATACCATACACAAAGATAAACTCCAAAATGATGAAAGACTACGATGTGAGACAGGAATCCATTAAAACCCTAGAGGAGAGCATAGGCAACAACCTCTATGACATTGGCCACAGCAACCTTTTTCATGACACATCTCCAAAGGCAAGAGAAACAAAAGATAAAATGAACCTGTGGGACTTCATCAAGATAAAAATCTTCTGCACAGCCAAGGAAACAGTCAAAAAAACTAAGAGGAAGCCCACGGAATGGGAGGATATATTTACAGATGATACTACAGATAAAAGACTGGTATCCAAGATCTACAAAGAACTTCTCAAACTCAATACACAAGAAACAAATAAATCATAAAATGGTCAGAAGATATGAACAGACACTTTTGCAATGATGACATACAAATGGCTAACAGAGACAGGAAAAAATGTTCAAAATCATTAGCCATCAGGGAAATTCAAATCCAAACCACACTGAGATAGATACCACCTTACGCCAGTTAGAATGGCAAAAATTGACAAGGCAGGAAACAACAGTTGTTGGAGAGGATGTGGAGAAAGGGGATCTCTCTTACTTTGTTGGTAGGAATGCAAATTTGTACAGCCACTCTGGAAAAGAGTGTGGAGCACCCTTAAAAAGTTAAAAATGGAGCTACCCTATGACCCAGCCTTTGCAATACTGGGTATTTACCCCAAAGATACAGACGTAGTGAAGAGAAGGACCATATGCACCCCAATGTTCATAGCAGCATTGTCCACAATAGCTTAATTGTGGAAGGAGCTGAGGTGCCCTTCAAAAGGTGACTGGATTAAGAAGCTGTGGTCCATATATACAATGGAATATTACTCAGCTATCAGAAAGAACAAATTCTCAACATTTGCTGCAACATGGACGGCATTGGAGGAGATAATGCTAAGTGAAATAAGTCAAGCAGAGAAAGACAATTATCATATGATTTCTCTCATCTATGGAACATAAGAACTAGGAAAATCGGTAGGGGAAGAAAGGGATAAAGAAAGGGGGGTTATCAGAAGGGGGAATGAAGCATGAGAGACTATGGAATCTGAGAAACAAACTGAGGGCTTCCGAGGGGAGGGGGTTGGGGGAATGGGATAGGCTGGTGATGGGCATTAAGGATTGCACGTATTGCATGGTGCACTGGGTGTTATATTCAAGTAACGAATCATGGAACTTTACATCAAAAACTAGGGATGTACTGTATGGTGACTAACATAATATAAAAAAAATTTTTTTAAAGTACTGTTGGATTTGATTTCGTAGTATTTTATTCAGGACTTTTTGCATCCATGTTCTTCAGGGATATTGGCCTGTAATTCTTTTTAGTGGGGTCTTGTGTTTTGGAAATAAGGTAATGCTGGTTTCATAGAATGAGTCTGGAAGTTTGCCTTCCATTTCTATTTTTTGGAACAGTTTGAGAACAGGTATTAACTCGTCTTTAAATGTCTGGTAGCATTCCCGTGTGAAGCCATCCGGCCCTCGACTTTTAGTTTGCTGGGAGATTTTTGACTACTGATCCAATTTCTTTGCTTGTTATGGGTATGTTCAAATTTTCTATTTTTCCCTGCTTCAGTTTTGGTAGTGTGTATGTTTCAAGGAACTTGTCCATTTCTTCCAGATTGCCCAGTTTGTTGGCATTTAATTTTTCATAATATTCTCTTATATTTCTTTATATTTCTGTGGTGTTGGCTGTGATTTCTCCTCTTTCATTTGTGGTTTTATCTATTTGGGTCCTTTTTCTATTCTTTTTGATAAGTCTGGCCAGGGGGTTATTGATTTTATTAATTCTTTCCAAGTACCAGTTCTTAGTTTTGTTGATCGGTTCTACTCATTTTTTTTTTTTTGCTTCTTTGTGTATCATTTTTTTCTGGCCTCATCTTTATTATTTCCCTCCTTCTGCTGGCTTTAGGCTTTATTTGCTGTATCTTTCCTAGCTTCTTTAGATGTAAGGTTAGGTTATGTATTTGAGACTTTTCTTGTTTCTTGAGGTAGGCTTGCATTACTATATACTTCCCTCTTATGATCACTTTTGCTGCACAGGACTTGGACTGTTGTGTTTCCATTTTCATTTCACAAGGACAGATTTTCTTTGTTGTTTCAGTGAATTTGCTCTGTAATTCAGTTCTTCCAAAAAGTGTAAATGTCAGTCTCTTGGTAGAATCCTTTTCTTGCTTATCCTGGCGCTGTTGATGTACTGAAAAGTTTATTGTCTTCTGTTTATTTAGAAAAAATGGGGGTGTGTAGCTTAATTTCTATATATTGGTGAATTTTTAAATTTTCTTTCTCTTTTTGTTTTCTAGTTTTGTGATAAGAAGGCATATTTTTATAATTTTAGTCTTTTAAGTTGATTAAGATTTATTTTGTGTTCTAACATATAATCTACCCTGGAAGATGATCCATATGCACTTGAGAAAAATGTGTACTCTACTGTTATTTGGTGGCTTGTTCTGTATATATGTTAAGTCTAATTAGTTTGTAGGTTGTTCAAATTATCTTTATCCTTATTAATCATTTGACTGGTTGTTCTATCCATCATTGATTGTGAGTATTGAAGTCTCCAACTATTGTTGAATTATTGATTTCTTCTTTCAGTTGTGTCAATTTATGTATCATAAATCTTGGGGTTCTGATGTTCAGTGCATATATATTGTCATACCTTTTTGATGAATTAATTCTTTAATCAACAAGGTAATATCCTTTGTCTCTTGTAACAGTTTCTGACTCTACCCATTAAGTTCCCCTTTTAGAAAGCTCTGGACAACCTAGATAAGTAACCACATAAATGTCCTCACTTTTCTTTTCCATGCCCTAATTCCTGCTTTTATGTTTTAAATTCACCAAGAGGAATGAATCTGCAAAACCATAGGCATCCCACCTGCCACCCCAATAAAGACAGAGCCCCAGGTCTGCGCTTTCTCCTTCCTCTCTTTCTCTACCTGTGACTTTGTGATGTGGCACTCTGGCATACCATGTGCTCTCCAGGACTTGCAGTAATGAAACTTATGTTTTTAAGTTCTCCGACAGTTGTTTCTGAGGTACAGCTTACAATCGTACCAAGAGCCACAGGGGCTGGCCCAACTACTTTGGCTCCAGTTGGGAAGTGTCTGTGGGGGTCACCACAAGCAGCACAGGCCCAAGTGAGTGCCTCAGGCATCCCTAGCTGATAACATCATCATTGATAGGCTGAGACTATTGGATGAAACAATAATGGTTTCTCTCTTGCTGCTTTAAGATTCTCTTTGTCTTTTGATTTCTTTTGAATTTCATTAATATAGTTTATTTTTAAAATAAACTTCTTTATATGTATATTTTTTGAATTAATACATTTTTCTTTTTTTTATTATGTTCAATTAGCCAACATATAATACACCATTAGTTTTTGATGTAGTGTTCAATGATTCATTATTTGCGTGTAACACCTAGTGTCTTTTGATAGTTTGATTATACTATGTCCCAGGGTGAGTTTCTTTGAGTTTATCCAGCTTGGAGTTTGTTCACCTTGTTGTACAATCATAACTTTCAGTAAATTTGGGGAAAATTTTACCATTATTTCTTAAAATCATCTTTCTGCTTATTTCTCTCTCTTCTGGGATTACCATATTGTGTATGATTGTTTATTTGATGGTGTCCCACAAGTCCATTAGTCTGAACTCACTTTTTTTCATTCTTTTTTTCTTTCTGTCAACAATTTCAACCATCCTACCTTCCATATCATGGATTCTTTCTTCTGTCTGCTCAAATTTGCTGTTGAATCTTCTAATGAATTTCTCATTTCAGTTATAGTACTTTACAGCTCTAGAATTTCTGTTTATAATTTCTCTTCTGTCTATAATTTCTGCTGATTCTCATTTGTTCTTCCATAATTTCCCTGATTTCCTTTAGTTTTTTGTCCATGCTTTCCTTTAGCTCTTTGGGAATATTTAAGATAGCTATTTTAAAGTTTTTGTCTACTAAGTCCAATGTCTAGGCCTCCTCAGGGACAGTTTCTCTCAATTTATTTTGTTCCTTTGAAGGGGCCATGCTTCCCTGATTCTTTGTATGCACTATAATTGTTTTCTCAAAAATTGTTTGTTTGACTACCATAACATGGTAACTGGAATTCAGATTCTCCCCATTCCTCAGGGTTTGTCGTTTACTTTTTGCTTGTTGAAGAGTGCAGTACTCCATTTTTTGAGAACTTTTCTCCTACTTTTGCAAAAACTGTTCTTTTCTGTGTGGATCACACTGAAGCCTTTATTCCTTTAGCTCATGTTTAGCTAAATTTTTTTAAAAGAATTATTTATTTATTTATTTATGTTAGAGAGAGAAGGATACAGAGAGGGAGAGAACAGACGGAGAGGCAGAGGGATAGAATCTTCAAACAGACTCCCCACTAAGTGCGGAGCCCTATGTGATGCTTGATCCCACAACCCATGAGATCATGACCGGAGCTGAAACCAAGAGTTGGATGCTCAACCAACTGAGCCACCCAGATGCCTCTGTTTAGCTAGTGTTTTAATGAACATTTTCTTGAATACCATGAACTCCCCTAGGCTTTGCAAACTGGAATTAAGTTAGAGCAGCACTTCAACACTTAGCTAAGTTTGCTCTGAGCCTAGGGATCAACCTAAGGTGAAAGTTTAAGGTTTTCATAGGTGTTTCTGGGCATGCAAGTGGCTTTCTAAATTCTCTTATATACATGGCTGCTTCTGAATGTCCTAATTTCTCAAGTAGCTCACTTTAGCTTCCATAGACCTTAAAGGGCCTATTATATATTTCCACTTGTAATCTCTTGCTCCAGACATCTGTGGGTCTTGTAGCTATTAATATCAGTGCCTACCACTTATCTGCCCAAGTTTCAAGTTTTATGAAATAGACAAGTGCCTTGTATCTGCCCTTTTAAAACAGGTATGCATGATAACTTGCAGGTAAGGTCTGCTTTGCTCTCTGATTCAAGGAAGGGAAATGGAAACTGGAACCATTGTTCTAGATTATGTATTAGAACACTTTTTTTTTATTTTTGGTAAAAGGCCAGATAATAAAGGTTTTAGACTTTGTAGGCAATATGGTCCTATCATTAGACAACTTTGTAGTGTAAAGGCAGTGGCTGACAATACATAAAAAAACTGAGTGGCTGAGTTCCAAAAATCTTAATTTATAAAAACAGGTGTCAGGTTGGATTTGGGTCAAGGGCTATACTTTGCCAGCCCTTGCTCTAGAACTTCAGCTGTTCTCTACTATATTTGGTATAAAACCAGAGAGTATATTAAGGTTTATTATATCTAATTTATTTCCCTTTCTCCTTATATCTCTTACAATTTTGTTTTATGGATCCTGATAATGTATTTGATGTACAGATCTTTAAAACTTCTTTTTTTATAATAATATTTTTAATGCTGTTTTATTATATCATGTTAGTCAACATACAGCACATCCCTGGTTTTTGATGTAAAGTTTGATGATTCATTAGTTGCATATAACACCCAGTGCACCATGCAGTACGTGCCCTCCTTACTATCCATCACTAGCCTATCCCATTCCCCCACCCCACTCCCTGCTGAAGCCCTCAGTTTGTTTCTCAGATTCCATAGTCTCTCATGCTTCATTCCCCCTTCTGATAACCCCCCTTTCTTTATCCCTTTCTTCCCCTACCGATTTTCCTAGTTCTTATGTTCCATAGATGAGAGAAATCATATGATAATTGTCTTTCTCTGCTTGACTGATTTCACTTAGCATTATCTCTTCCAGTGCTGTCCATGTTGAAGCAAATGTTGAGNTTCCAGTGCTGTCCATGTTGAAGCAAATGTTGAGAACTCATGCTTTCTGATAGCTGAGTAATATTCCATTGTATATATGGACCACAGCTTCTTAATCCAGTCATCTGGGATGCCAGTCTTTTATCTGTAGTATCATTTACAAATATATCCTCCCATTCCGTTGGCTGCCTCTTAGTTTTTTTGACTGTTTCCTTGGCTGTGCAGAAGATTTTTATCTTGATGAAGTCCCACAGGTTCATTTTATCTTNTTCTCTTGCCTTTGGAGATGTGTCATGAATGCAGTTGCTCTGGCCGATGTCATAGAGGTTGTTGCCTATGCTCTCCTCTAGGGTTTTAATGGATTACTGTCTCACATAGAAGTCTTTCATCATTTCGGAGTTTATCTTTGTGTATGGTATGAGAGAGTGGACAAGTTTCACTCCTTTGCATGTAGCTGTCCAATTTTCCCAGCACCGTTTATTGAAGAGACTGTCTTTTTTCCACTGGATGTTTTTACCTGTTTTGTCAAAGATTAGTTGCCCAAAGAGCCGAGGGTCCATTTCTGGGTTCTCTATTCTGTTCCATTGGTCTATGTGTCTGTTTTTGTGCCAGTACCATGCTGTCTTGGTGATCACAGCTTTGTAGTACAGCTCAAAATCCGGCATTGTGATGCCCCCATCTTTGTTTTTCCTTTTCAACAGTTCCTTTGTGATTTGGGGCCTTTTCTGGTTCCGTACAAATTTAAGGACTATTTGTTCCAGTTCTTTGAATAATGTCATTGGTATTTTGATAGGGATAGCATTGAAAGTGTAGATTGCTCTGGGTAGCATGGACATTTTAACTATGTTAATCCTTCCGATCCATGAGCATGGAATATTTTTCCATCTTTTTGTGTCATCCTCAATGTCTTTCAAGAGTGATTTATAGTTTCTAGAATATAGATCCTTTACGTCTTGGTTAAGTTAATTCCAAGGTAATGTATGGTTTTTGGTGCTATTGTAAATGGGATTGATTCCCTAACTTCTCTTTCTTAAGTCTCATTGTTCGTGTATAGAAATGCAACTGATTTCTGAGCATTGATTTTGTATCCCACCACATTACTGAATTGCTCTATAACTTCTAATTGTTTGGGAGTGGATTCTTTTGGGTTTTCCATATAGAGTATCATGTCATCTGTGAAGAGAGACAGTTTGAATTCTGTGCCCTCCTTAATTTAGTCCTAAACTGGAAGGTGCTCTCTGAAAACAATGAAACCAAGGTTAAAAGCAGACCTTGAAAGGATCTGGTGATGGGTATTAAGGAGGGCACGTATTGCGTGGTGCACTGGGTGTTATACGCAAGTAATGAATCATGGAACTTTACATCAAAAACTAGGGATGACTGTATGGTGACTAGCATAATATAAGAAAAAATATTATTCAAAAAAGAGAAGGATCAAACTAATTTCAAATAACTTAATTTTATTCCAGAGAAAGCCCCAAAATATTTTAAAATACCAAAAAATATAGCACCCAATGTTGTAAAATCTACAGCAACTAGCATCCATCAAAAAATTACAAAGTACACAAAGAAGGCACATATGATCTTTAACCAGGAGAAAATCTAATTAATAGAACAGGATATGACACATATGATAAATGTAGCAATCATGAACAAACAGGATTGCATTCTTGAGGCAATGACATGGCCAGGTCTGCTCACCCACTGAGATGAAGTGGCTGTAGTTCTCTAGGATTACATGTCTGTACAGAGTTCTCTGAGCAGGGCCCAGGTGCTTCCACTTCTCCCCAGTGAATACCATAGTCATATCTGTGAACAACAGTGCTGCCTGTAACAGCACACTTCTGATCAGTCTGAAGTGTTTACAAACTGGTGGCATGGCAAATACCTTTGAAAACTCATATAATGTTTACTGTTGAGAGCTTAAAACAAAATATTATAAAATAATTAATAAACTATAAAATGTTATTAAAGCCCTACCTCTGTCTTATACTCTGGGGTATCACACAATTAGTACAAATATTATTCTCATGCCCTAATTCATTTGCATATATTTCTAAAATATGTACATATGCTACAGTGAATATACTATTGATAAAACTTGGTATCTTTTTAAAGATAAAGTCATTATAAATAGGCTTCCTGTAATCATTTCCTGTATACCAGTGACTCATCATGAACACTCTGTAGGATACACACACCCTCACTCCAGGTCCTCTGCTGGGGTAGTGGGGAATCAATGAAGAGGTACATTTAAGGAGGTAGTACTCAGAACCAGACTTGCATTTCAGAAGTATATATTTATATTCATATGATTCCCAACAGAGGTACACAGGCAATTCAATGAAGAAAGTAAATACTTCTAAACAAATGGTGCTGTAACTTTCAAACATATATAAGGGAAAAAAAGTGTAATGTTTGTGACCATATTAGCCAAGTATTTCTTAGATAAGACAAAAAAAGTATGAGTCACTGTTATGGACTGAATTGTGTCCCCTACGTATGTTGAAGTCCTAACCCTCAATGTGACTGTATTTGGAGCTAGGGACTTTAAGAAGGTAATTAATGTTAGTCAAGATACAGTACATCCCTGGTTTCTGATGTAAAGTTTGATGTTTCATTAGTTGCGTAAAACACCCAGTGCACCATGCAATACGTGCCCTCCTTACCGCCCATCACCAGTCTATCCCATTCCCCCACCCCCTTCCCCTCTGAAGCCCCCAGTTTGTTTCTCAGAGTCCATAGTCTCCCATACTTCACTCCCCCTTCTGATTACCCCCCTTTCTTTATCCCTAGCTCCTTTACATCGCTGCTTAAGTTAATTCCAAGGTAACGTATGGTTTTGGTGCTATTGTAAATGGGATGGATTCCCTAATTTCTCTTTCTTCAGTCTCATTGTTCGTGTATAGAAACGCAACTGATTTCTGAGCATCCCACCACATTACTGAATTGCTCTATAACTTCTAAGAGTTTGGGAGTGGATTCTTTTGGGTTTTCCATATAGAGTATCATGTCATCTCTGAAGAGAGACATTTTGACTTCTTTGCCGATTTGGATACCTTTATCCCTTTTTGTTACCTAAGTGCTGTTGCAAGGACTTCTAGTACTATGTTGAATAATAATGGTGAGAGTGGGCATCCTTGTCGTGTTCCTGATCTTAAGGTAAAGGCTTCCAGCTTTTCCCCATTGAGAATGATATTCGCTGTTGGCTTTTCATAGATGTTTTTATGAAATTGAGGAATGTACCCTCTATCCCTACACTCTGAAGGGTTTTAATCAGGAAAGGATGCTGTATTTTGTCAAATGGTTTTTCTGCATCTATTGAGAGAACCATATGATTTTTGGGNGGATCATATGGTTCTTGAGTCTTTTCTTGTTGATATGATGTATCACATTGATTGATTTGCGAGTGTTGAACCATGCTTGCATCCCAGGTATGAATCCCACTTGGTCATGATGGATAATCCTTTTAATGTACTGTTGGATTCTATTAGCAAGGATCTTGTTGAGGATTTTGGCATCCATATTCATTAGAGAAATCGGTCTGTAATTCTCCTTTTTGAGGGGGTCTTTGCCTGGTTTGGGGATCAAGGTAATATTAGCCTCATAGAATGAGTTTGGTAGCTTTCCTTCTGTTTCTATTTTTTGATATAGCTTTAGGAGAAAAAGTATTATTTCTTCTTTGAATGTTTGGTAGAATTCCCCAGGAAAATCTTGCAGTCCTGGTGTTTTGTTTTTTGGAAAGTTTTGTATCACTGTTTCAATCTCTTCATAATTAATTGGTCTGTTTAAAAAATCAATTTCTTCCTGTTTCAGTCTTGGTAGTTTATAGGTTTCCAGGAAGGCCTCCATCTCTTCCACGTTGCTTAATTTATTGGCATATAGCTGTTGATAAAAGTTTCTAATAATCCTTCCAATTTCAATGGTGCTGGTCGTGACCTCTCCCTTTTCAGTCATAATTTTAATAATCTCAGTCCTTTCTCTTTGTTTTTGGACAAGTTTTGCCAGTGGTCTGTCAATTTTATGGATTCTCTCAAAGAACCAGCTTCTGGTTCTGTTGATCTGCTCTAATTTGCTCCTGGTTTCTAATTCATTGATTTCTGCTCTGATCTTGCTCAACTGCTTCCTTGTGAGTGGATTATGCCTGTCCCTCTGTTGCTGTTCCAGCTTCTTGAGGCGAGAATATAGAAACTGCATTTTAGATTTTTCTATTCTTTTGAGTGAGGCTTGGATGGCTATGTATTTCCCCCTTAGGACTGCCTTTGCAGTATCCCATAGGTTTTGGACCGTTGTGTATTCATTCTCGTTGGTCTCCATAAATTGTTTAATTTGTTTTTTGATTTCCTGGTTTATCGAGTCATTCTTGAGCAGGATGGTTCTTAGCCTCCAAGTGTTTGAGTTTCTTCCAGGTTTTTCCTTGTGGTTGAAGTTCCAATTTCAAAGCGTTGTGGTCTGAAATATGCGGGGAATAATTTCAGTCTTTTGGTATTGGTTGAGACCTGTTTTGTGACACAGAACATGGTCTATTCTTGAGAATGTTCCATGGGCATTAGAATAGAATGAGTATTCTTTGGTTCTGGGGTGTAGTGTTCTATATATATCTATGAGGTCCAACTCNCTTGAGCAGGATGGTTCTTAGCCTCCAAGTGTTTGAGTTTCTTCCAGGTTTTTCCTTGTGGTTGAGTTCCAATTTCAGAGCGTTGTGGTCTGAGAATATGCAGGGGATAATTTCAATCTTTTGGTATTGGCTGAGACCTGTTTTGTGTCCCAGAGCATGATCTATTCTTGAGAATGTTCCATGGGCATTAGAATAGAATGAGTATTCCTTGGTTCTGGGGTGTAGTGGTCTATATATACCTATGAGGTCCAACTCATCGAGTACGGCATTCAAAGCTCTTGTTTCTTTGCTGGTTTTCTGCTCTGGTGCTCTGTCTATTTCTGATAGTGGAGTGTTGAGGTCCCCTTCTATTAACGTATTTTTATCTATATGTCTCTTTATTCTGGTTAAGAGTTGGCTTGTGTATCTTGCTGCTCCCCTGTTGGGGGCATATATATTAATAATTGTCATATCCACTTGTTGAATACTTCCTTTAAGAATAATATAGTGCCCTTCTGTATCTCTCTCTATGGCCTCTAGTTTAAAATCCAGTCTATCTGATATGAGAATTGCTACTCCAGCTTTCTTTTGAGGTCCATTTGCGTGGAAGATGGTACTCCATCCCCTTACTCTAAGTCTGAATGTATCTTTAGGTTCAAAATGAGTCTCTTGTAGACAGCAAATGGATGGGTAATGTCTTTTTATCCAATCTGCCATCCTGTGGCACTTTATGGGAGCATTTAGGCCATTTACATTGAGACTGATTATTGAGTGATATGATTTTAATGATGTCATGTTGCCTGTAAAGTCTTTCTTCTATAGATTGTGATTTTCTGTACTGTATAACTCTTGGGACCTTTTTACTTTTATAGAACCCCCCCCACCTTAATATCTCCTGTAGGGCTGGTTTCATGGTTACGAGATTGGTCAATGAATGGTGATTCTGGAGGGTCTTTATTTCTCCATCAATTTTTAATGACAGCCTTGCTGGATAAAAGATCCTTGGCTGCATGTTTTTCTCTGAAAGAGTTTTAAAAATGCCCCCCAACCCTTTCTCTCATTCCAGGTCTGTGTAGACAGGTCTGATGTAATTCTGATAACTTCTCCTTGGTACATGAGAAATTTCTTTGCCCTGGCCGCTTTCAATACTGTATCCTTGGATCTAATATTTGCGAATTACACTATGACGTGACATGGTGTAGGTTTGTCGTGGTTGAGCTTGGGAGGGGTTCTCTCTGCCTCTTGGACACGAATGCTTGTTCCCTCCCCTAGATTAGGGAAGTTTTCAGCTACAATTTGTTCAAATATCTCTTCTAGACTTCTGTTTTTCTCCACCCCCTCGGGGATGCCGATGATTCTGACATTGGAACATTTCACTAAGTCAGTAATCTCCCATAACCTACATCCTTGAGATTGGATTTTTTTTAGCCAAGATTCTATTTTAGATTTCTCTTCTACTAACCCATCCTCCAATTCGCCGATACGTTCTTCTGCCTCATTCACCCTGGCCAGCAGAGCCTCTAGTTTTGACTGCATTTGGTTCATAGAATTTTTAATTTCTGCCAGATTCACTCTCATTTCCGCCCTTAGAGATTCTATATTCTCATTAACATTTTCGTTAATACTTTCTTCAAGTCTACACATCATCTTGACCATTGTTACTCTGAACTCCATTTCTGAGAATTTGGTTACATCCATATCCATTAGTTCTGTGGCAGAGGCCACAGACTCATTGTCTTTTCTTTGCTGGGGGGGGAATTTCTCCTTCTTGTCATTCTGATGAAGAGAGGTTGCGGGGTTGTCCAGAGCCCAAATTATTGACCAGGACCCAGACAGTGCGCACTTGTTTTATAGGGACCTTCGGGATGTAGGCTCTTGATTTTTCAGCCTGCCTTCTGGGGGAGGGGCCTGCCGTGCCGATAGTCAGGCAACCCTGTTTGGGTAGATTCTCCATGTCCCCTTGGAGGGTGGATGGGGATGGGCACAGTGTGAGACGGTATTTCCAGGCTTTTGTTCTCTGGCAGCTTTCTCTGGTGGTTTGTTTTGCCTCTTCTGGGAGTCAGAGCAGCAGTAGTCAAATCTCAGCCTCTGTCTCAGAACAGAGGGATTGCAGACCATTTTCCACTGATGTTCTGGCCACTTTAACTCTGTTACTGTTGGTGCTGCTCAACCCTGCAGCATCCCGGGATGTGCACCCCATAGCCGGCGTCCCAGCCCTCACTTCCTGGGCCCGGCACATCTCTGTCCTTTGTGTTTCTAACACCGCCAGCCACCAGCCACCCGCCATCCCCCATGCGCTCTGGAGCTCCCGGTCTCAGTCTGGATCCAGTGAGCACACGGAGCTCTATTTCAGTCAGGTTGTGCACGTTCCCCGGTCATGGTCTCAGTCTGCTCCCTCGCGGGTGCCGGTCCGTAAGTCTGCCCACTCCCGCATGCAAGTGGCTACCGCTTCCCGGCACCCGAATGCATCGGCTCCCTCCCCCTTCCTTTTATCTTCCGATATCTGTGCGCGGTTTCACGGCTCCCCGCTTGGTACCTCAATACTCAGCGCTGAAGATGTTCATTTGTAGAGATCCAGATGTATCTTCCTGCATCTCAGGCTGATTCAGTGGATGTTCAGGATGGTCTGGTACCTATCCAGCTTGCCTCAGGGGACCAGCTGAAAAAAGGGTCCCCTACTCCTCCATCATCTTAACTCCTCCCCCCTGGCTATAGAATTTTTAATTTTGTCCTGACTAGATTTTAGTTCTCTTACCTTGCAGTAAGGCATTCTCTAGTGTCATCTATGCTTTTCTCAAGCCCAGCTAGTATCTTTATGATTATTCTTTTAAATTTTGGTTCAGATATCTTACTGTATCTGTATTGATTAAATCCCTGCCTGTGACCTCTTCCTGTTTTTTCTTTTGCAGTGAATTTCTCCATCTTGTCATTTTATTTGAGTCACTGTTTTTTGTATGTGATTTTTAGGAAGGTCTGTTGTATTCCTTGCTCCTGCCTATATTACAAAGATGAAAAAAAAAGAAAGAAGGAAAGAAAGAAAGAAAAGAAAGAAAAGAAAGAAAGAAAGAAAAGAGAGGAGGTTAGATCCTCTATCCCCTGGAGCTGAAGCTTTACAGGACTCTATGGTCAGTAGAGTTGCACCTATGAGTCATATGTGCTAGTGTTCTGGGGCTGGGAATTGCTGTGCTGATTCTCAGGTGAACTTGCCCTAGTGGAAATGCCCCTGCAGGGTGCAGGGAGTGGGGCTTGGTGTGAGCAACTCTGGCCTCCATGAGATAGCCCTGTTTTGCTCACTGGAGTTGGTCAGTGCTGATGGGAGGGAGGAAAATTACATCACCTGCTCTCTTCCCTGGAACTGGGAATTTGCTCTTGCCACTCTTCAGGATGCCCTCATAGAATAGCAAACATTCACCTCTCTTGTGTCTCCAGTTTCCACTAGATCCCCGCCTTCTCCCTGTCTGAGCTGTCTGTCTTCCAGGCAGCAGAGTAGTCCTGTGTTTCATCTCAGGTAAGTGGTTAGGTTTCAAAACTCCAAATTTTAGAGATCCATGAAGCTGGACCCACACTGATCCTCTGGGGGTAGGTTCTCACTTTTATCATTTGCTGGTGTATCTCAGAAATTGATTAGGGAACCAAGCAGTGGTGTGGAGTTTATGGTAAAGGGCAGCAAAAAGCCAGCACCAAGGCTTGATGTCCTCAGCGGGTGTCTTTTTTCCTTTGCTGGGGTACAGGTCAGTTCAATGGCTCCTGCAGGTCTTTTCTCCCCAGAAAGGCCACATGGCCACTCCCAAATGCACTCCAGGAAGAGGAACTGTTCCTCCCCATGTAACCCAGGGGATCCTCAGACCATGCTACCCCCTCCTCGGTCTCCACCCTCCTTTCCCACCAGGACATCACCAAGCCTGCCAAGCACAACCCTGGTGATGGTGTGGACCGCCAAACTTCAGACTTTGTACTCCACTGCTTATAAAACTTGCAGTTAAAAAAAAACTTGCAGTTTAACCCCTCTCCTTTTACCAGGTAATGGTTTTGGGGAAGAGTTTTTCTTGTACAATCCCCTGCACACTGATTCACTCTCTCTCTGACTCATTGTCTCCTGCTCCCCTCTCTGTGATCAGGGCTCCTTCCCCTTGGCGGTACCTACAGTTCTTCTCTCCCCCAAATCAACCCTTTGCAGCTCCTACTTTCCATGATGTGGCTGTTTTTTCAACCTCTAACTGTGGAATTTTGCTCTCTTAGTCCTCAGATCGATTTCTTGGCTGTTCAAAATCACTTGATATTTATATAGCTGTGTTCGAGGGATGAGGCAAGCTTGGGTCCCCCTACTCCTCTGCCATCTTAACTCCTCTTTTTTTTTTTTGGTTATTCTGGCTAGGGGCTTATCAATTTTATTAATTTTTTCAAAGAGCAAACTCCTGATTTCATTGATCTGTTCTACTGGGTTTTTTTGTTTGTTTGTTTGTTTCTATATCATTTGTTTCTGCTCTAATCTTTATTATTTCACTCTGCTGGTTTCAGTCTTCATTTTCTGTTCTTTTTTGTGTGTGGGTTTTTTGTTCTGTTTTTTTTTTTTTTTTTTTTTTTGGTGTGGGTTTTTTTTTTTTTTTTTTTTTTTTTTTTTTTTTGGTTCCTTTAGTCATAAGGTTAGTTTATTTGAGATTTATCTACCTTCTTAAGGTAAAAACCTCAGCTCTTTGAAAAATACTGTTAGGGATGTGAAAAAAAAACATAAGCTGAGGGAAATATCTACAAATCATTTATCTTAGGAAAAATTTTTATAAAATATAAAAACTCTTCAAATAAGTAAGAAAAAACTTTTTTTCCAGGTGAAAAACAACTTTTTATGATAGGATAAAGATCACACAGGTACTTCATCAAAAAGGAACAGATGAGGGGCACCTGAGTGGCTCATTCAGTTGATGGCTGACTCTTGATTTCAGCTTAGTTCATGATCTTGGGGTTGTGGGATTGAGCCCCATGTCAAACTCTGTGCTCACCACAGAGTCTGCTTGTCCCTCTTCCTCTTCTCCTCCCCCCACTCTTTCTCTCTGTCTCAAATAAATCTTTTTTTAAAAAGTGGGGGAGGAAAACGATGGCAGAGGACTAGGGGACCCTATTTCAACTGGTCCCCTGAGTTGAGCTGGATATCTACCAGACCATTCTGAACACCCACAAAATCAGCCTGAGATGTGTGAAGATATATCTGGATCTAACAAACAGAATATCTCCGGTGGTTTATCTCGAGGTATGAAGCTGGGAGCCATGATTCTGCCGGGAGATACCAGAAGATAAACAGAAGGGGGAGGGATGCTCCATGATCTTGTGCCAGGAAGGCAAAAGCTTCCCACTCTGGGGACAAAGCACAGACTCACAGACCAGTAGTGGCAGGGAAAGGACTTTAGGGCAGCCCCCCAGAGTGAAACCTGGAGCTACAGATGTGAGTGTGCAAACTGGAGGCGGCTCCTGATTTAGAAGCACAAAGGGGAGAGATGTGCCCAGCCCTGGGATTGACCTCTGGGAGTGCTGCTGCAGGGTGTACAACCCAAGATGCTGCAGTTTTTTAGCAGCACAGACAGAAATGGAGACAGTGTGGCCTGGAGAACTCAGTGAAGAGCAGACTGTGATCTCTCTGTTCTGAGACAAAGGTTTGGATATGGTCACTTCTGCTTTGACTCTTGGAATAGATGTGGAAAACCACCAGGGAAAGCCACCAGAGAACAAAAGCCCCCCAAAACCGGTTTTCACTGAGCCCCTTCCCCTCCCAGAGGGGCCAGGGCTGCTCTGCAAAAACAGGGTTGCCTGAGTAACAGTGCAGCAGGCCCCTGCCCCAGAAGACAGACTGGAGGAACAAGAGGCTGACAACCTTAAGGTTCCAGTAAAACAGGTGCATCTTGCTTGGGTTGTGGTTAATAATTTGGACTCTGTACATTCCATCAACTACCCCTCAACAGAATAACTAAAAGGAGGAACCCCCAGCAAAGGAAAGAATCAGAGACTGTGGCCTGTGCCACAGAACTAATGGATATGGATATAATCAAGATGTCAGATATAGACTTCAGAGTAACAATTATCAAGGCGATATCTAGGCTTGAGAAAAATATTAACAACAATATAGAATCTCTAAGGGCAGAAATGAGATCTAATCAGGCCAAACTTAAAAATGCTGTGAATGAAATGTAGTGTAAACTGGATACTCTGACTGCAAGGGTAAATGAGGCAGAAGAACAAATTAGTGAGTTAGAGGATAAGATGATAGAAAAGAAGGAAACTGAGGCAGCATGGGAAAAACAAATTAAAAGCCAAGGAATAAAACAGAGAGAGATTAGTGACTCAATGAAATGTTCCAGTATCAGAATTATTGGGATCCCTGAGTGGGCAGAGAAAGAGAGAGCTAGAAGATATATTCAAGCAAATTGTAGCTGAGAACTTCTGTAATCTGGGGAAGGAAACAAGCATTTGTGTCCAAGAGGCAGAGAGGACCCTTCCCAAGATCAGTGAGAACAGACCAACACCACGACATATAATACTACAACTTGCAAATCTTAGATCCAAGGAGACAATCTTGAAAGTGGCTAGGGGGAAGAGATCTCTTACATACAGAGGGAGGAACATCAGAATAACATCAGACCTGTCCACAGAGACCTGCCAAACCAGAAAGGGCTGGAAAGACATATTCAGACTACTAAATGGGAAGAACATGCAACCAAAGATACTGTATCCAGCAAGGCTGTCATTCAGAATGGATGGAGAGACACGGAGCTTCCAAGACCAGCAGAAACTGAAAGAATATGTGACCACCAAGCCAGCCCTGCAAGAAATATTAAGGGGGGGTTCTATAAAAGGAGAAAGACCCCAAGAGGGATACAAAACAGAAATTTACAGAGACAATCTATAGAAACAAGGACTTCACAGGTAACATGATGACATTAAAATCATATCTTTCAGTAATCACTCTCAACGCGAATGGCCTAAATGCTCCCATAAAATCCCACAGGGATGCAGGTTGGATAAAAAGACATGACCCATCCATATGCTGTCTACAAGAGACTCATTTTGAACCTAAAGATACATCCAGACTGAAAGTGAAAGGATGGTGAACCATTTTTCAAGGCAAAAGACCTCAAAAGAAAGCTGGGGTAGCAATTCTCGTATCAGACAGATTAGATTTTAAGCTAAAGACTGTAGTTAGAGATACAGAAGGACACTATATTATTCTTAAAGGGTGTATCCAACAAGAGGATCTAACAATTATAAATATCTATGCCCCCAACATGGGAGCAGCCAACTATATAAGCCACTGTTAACCAAAATAAAAAGACATATTGATAGTAATATGTTAATAAGGGGACCTCAACACTCCACTCTCAGCAATAGGCAGATCATCTAAGCAGAAAATCAACAAAGAAACAAGAGCTTTGAATGACACACTGGACCAGACAGACCTCATAGATATATACAGAATATTCCACCCTACAACAACAGAATACTCATTCTTCTAGAATGCACATGGAACTTTCTCCAGGATAGACCACATACTGGGTCATAAATCAGGTCTCAACTGACACCAAAAGATTGAGATTATTCCCCGCATATTCTCAGAACACAATGCTTTGAAACTGGAACTCAATCACAAGAAAAAAATTTGGAAGAAATTAAAACACTTGGAAGCTAAAGACCATTCTGCTTAAGAATGTTTGGGTCAACCAGGAAATCAAAGAGTAACTTAAACAATTCATGGAAACCAATAAGAATGAAAACACATTGGTCCAAAACCTATGAGATACTGCAAAGGTGGTCCTAAGGGGGAAATACATAGCCATCTATGGCTCACTCAAAAAAAATAGAAAAATCCAGAATATACAAATTATCTTTACACCTTAAAGAACTGGAGAGAAACAACAAATGAAGCTTAAGCCACACAGGAGAAGAGAAATAATTAAGATTAGAGCTGAGATAAATGAATTAGGAACCAGAAATACAGTAGAGCAGATTAACGAAACTAGAAGCTGGTTCTTTGAAAGAATTAATAAGATCAATAAATCACTGGCCAGACTTATCCAAAAGAAAAGAGAAAGATCCCAAATTAATAAAATTATGAATGAAAGGGGAGAGATCACGACTAACACCAAAGAAATAGAAACAATTATTAGAAATTATTATCAACAACTATATGCCCAATAAATTAAGCAACCTGGAAGAAATGGATGCCTTCCTGGAAACCTATAAACTACCAAGACTGAAACAGGAAGAAATTGACAACCTGAATAGACCAATAACAAGATCGAAGCAGTGATCAAAAACCTCCCAAAAAACAAGAGTCCAGGGCCTGATGGATTCCCTGGAAATTCTACCAAACATTCAAAGAAGAAATAATACCTAGTCTCCTGAGGCTGTTTCAAAAAAATAGAAACATAGGAAAACTTCTAAACTCGTTCTATGAGGCCAGCATTACCTTGATCCCAAAACCAGGCAAAGACCCCATCAAAAAGGAGAATTACAGACTAATAACCCTTATGAATACGGATGCCAAAATTCTCAACAAGACTCTAGCTAATAGGATCCCACAGTACATTGAAAAGATTATCCATCATGACCAGGTGGGACTCATCCCTGGGATTGAAGGGTGGTTCAACATTCGAAAATCAGTGTGATAGAACACATTAATGAGAGAAGAGACAAGAACCATATGGTCCTCTCAATTGATGCAGAAGAAGCATTTGACAAAATACAGCATCCTTTCCTGATTAAAACTCTTCAGAGTGTAGGGATAGAAGGTACATTCCTCAATTTCATAAAAACCATCTATGAAAAGCCTACAGCGAATATCATTCTCAATGGGGAAAAGCTGAGTCTTTCACTTAAGATCAGGAACACGACAAGGATGCTCACTCTTGCCACTATTGTTCAACACAGTACTAGAAGTCCTTGCAACAGCAATCAGACAACAAAAAGAAATGAAAGTTATTCAAATTGGCAAAGAAGAAGTCAAACTCTCTGTCTTTGCAGATGACATGATACCTTATGTGGAAAACTCAAAAGACTCCATCCCCAAATTACTGGAACTCATACAGCAATTCAGTAATGTGGCATGATAGAAAATAAATGCACAGAAATCAGTTGCTTTCTTATATACTAACAATGTAACTGTAGAAAGAGAAATTAGGGAATTGATTCCTTTTACAATAACACCAAAACCCATAAGATACCTTAGAATAAACTTAGCCCAAGAGGTAAAGAATCTACACTCTAGAAACTACAGAATACTTATGAAAGAAATTGAAGAAGACACATAAAGATGGAAAAACATTCCACGCGAATGGATTGGAAGAATAAACATTAAAATGTCTATGCTGCCCAGAGTAATCTATACTTTCAATGCCATCCCGATCAAAATACCAATGCCATTTTTCAAAGTGCTGGAACAAATGATCCTAAAATTCTTATGGAACCAGAAAAGATCCCAAATCACCAAGGAAATATTGATAAAGAAAAACAAAGCTGGGGACATCACTTTGCCTGATTTCAAGCTATATTACAAAGCTATGTTCATCAAGACAGCATGGTACTGGCACAAAAACATACATAGATCAGTGGAACAGAATACAGACCCCAGAAATGGACCCTCAACTCTATGGTCAACTAATATTTGACTAAGCAGGAAAAAATATCCAATGGAAAAAAGAGCCTCTTCAATAAATGGTGCTGGGAAAATTGGACAGCTACATACAGAAGAATGAGACGGGACCAATCTCTGACACCATACACAAAGATAAACTCTAAATGGACGAAAGACCTCAATGTGAGACAGGAATCCATCAAAATCCTAGAGGAGAACATAGGTAGTAACCTCCTTGACATCAGCCACAGCAACTTCTTTCAAGATGAAAGACGAAAGTTGCTGTGGCTGTACTACCTATGTTCTCCTCACCAATTGCCCATTGCACCTAAAATTAGATCATTTGTTATCACCTAACTTTTTTTTAAAGATTTTATTTTGATTATGCTTAGTTAACATACAGCATAATAGTAGTTTCAGGTATATAGTGTAGTGATTCAACACTTGCACACAACACCTGGTGCTCATCAGAAGGGCACTCCTTAATCCCCATTCCCTATTTAACCCATCCCCCACACCCTGTCCTCTGGTGACCATCAAATTTTTCTATAGAGTTACTAGTCTTTTTATTGCTTTGCCTCTCTCTTTTCCCCCCCTTTGCTCCTATGTTTCTTAAATTCACATATGAGTGAAATTATATGGTATTTGTCTTACTCTGACTGACTCATTCTGTTTTATATATTTATATATATATATATAATCTATATATACACACAATTAAACATACATGCCACGTTTTCATTAATATAAATGTGAGTCTATTTCTGGGTTTTCTATACTGTTCCATTCATCTATATGTCTGATTTTGTGACAGTACCATACGATGTTGATTACTACACCTTTGTAATGCATCTTCAAGACAGGAATTATGGAGCCTCCTCTTTTGTTTTTCTTTTTTAACATTGCTTTTGCTATTGGGGATCTTTTGTGGTTCCATACAAATTTTTGGATTGCTTGTTCGAGCTCTGTAAAAACTGCTGTTGGTATTTTGATAGGGATTGCTTTAAATGTGTGGATTGCTTTGGCAGTAAAGACATGTTCACAATCTTTGTTCTTCCAACCCATGAGCATGAAATGTGTTTCCATTTCTTCCTGTCATCTTCAATTTCTTTCATCTTTGTTTTGTAGTTTTCAGAGTGCAAGTCTTTCACTTCTTTGGTTAGGTTTATTCTATGTATCTTATTTTGGAAACAATTACAAATAGCATTGTTTTCTTTTTTTGTTTTGTTTTGTTTCTGCTGCTTCATTAATAGTATATAGAAATGCAACAGACTTCTGCACACTAATATTGTACCCTGTGATTTTAATGAATTCTTTGATCAGCTCTAGTAGTTTTTTGGTGGGATCTTCATGGTTTTCCATATCGAGTATCATGTAATCTGCAAATAGTAAAAATTTTACTTCTTAAAAAAAAAAAAGAAACGTCTCCAAAGGCAAGGGAAACAAAAGCAAAAATGAACTTTTGGGACTTCATCAAGATAAAAAGCTTCTACTCAGCAAAGGAACCAACCAGTCAGCAAAACTAAGAGGCAACCCACAGAAGCAAAGAAATGGTAAAACAAACAAACAAACAAAGAGGCAACCCACGGAATGGGAGAATATATTTGCAAATGACACTACAGATAAAGGGCTGGTATCCAAGGTCTATAAAGAACTTCTCAAACTCAACACCCAAAAAACAAATAATCAAGTCAAAAAAATGGGCAGGAGACATGAACAGACACTTCTCCAAAGAAAACATACAAATGGCTAACAGACACATGAAAAAATGTTCAACATCATTAGCCATCAGGGAAATTCAAATCAAAACCACAATGAGATACCACCTTACACCAGTTAGAATGTAAAAATTGACAAGGCAAGAAAAAACAAATGTTGGAGAGGTTGTGGAGAAAGGGGAACCCTCTTACACTGTCGGTGGGAATGCAAGTTGGTACAGCCACTTTGGAAAACAATGTGGAGGTTCCTCAAAAAGTTAAAAATAGAGGTACCCTATCACCCAGCAATTACACTACTGGTTATTTACCCCAAAGATATAGATGTAGTGAAAAGAATGACCACATGCACTCCAATGTTCATAGCAGCAATGTCCACAAACTGTGGGAGGAGCCAAGATGCCCTTCAACAGACAAAATGGATAAAGAAGATGTGGTCCATATATACAATGGAATAATACTCAGCCATCAGAAAGGATGATTACCCAACACTTGCATTGACCTGGGTGGAACTGGAGGGGATTATGCTAAATGAATTAAGTCAAGCAAAGACAATTATCATATGATTTCACTTATATGTGGAACATAAGGAATAGCAGGGAGGACATTATGATAAGGAAGGGGAAAATGAAGGGGGGGAATCAGAGGGGGAGACGAACCATGTGAGACAATGGACTCCGGGAAACGAACTGAAGGTTTCGGGGAGGGGAGTGGGAAGATGGGTTAGCCCAGTGATTGGTATTAAGGAGGGCATGTATTGCATGGAGCACTGGGTGTCATACACAAACAATGAATCATGGAACACTACATCAAAAACTTATGATGTACTGTATGGTGAATAACATAACATAATAATAAGAAAAAAGGAACAGATGCCATACAAAAACATAGTCATTATTAGACATTAGGAAAATCAAATTAAAACTAAAATTAAATATCATTACAAAATAATGTAAGCACCTCAAACAAAAACCCTGTCATCACTAAATGCTGGTGGCAATACTGAGCAACTAGAACCCTCACGTGCTGCTAATAGAAATGAAAACTGGTACAATCACTTTGAAAAAGTTTGACAGCTTCTTATTATGTTAAACATACACTTATTATGAGACTGAGCAATCCCGTTCATTCCTTGGTATTAACCAAGTGGATGAAGTTGTATGTCCACACATAGAAACCTGTATATAAATATTTATGGCTGGAAATAATCCAAATATGTATCAACTGGTAAATGGATAAATAAACTGTGGAATAGCCATACAAAAGATTACTACTCTTCGATAAAGATAAATGAACTGAAACATGGACCTGAGGCCAAATGAATGGCTCTGTCTTTGATTTGCAGATTTGCAGATCTGTCAAATAGGTGGCCCTGGACATTTCCCTGACAATTTAAGATCCAATTTCTCCAAAGTTTTAAATGAGTCAAAAGTAGATGAGCATGGAAACTCTTCATGAACCATCACTGTGAAATTCTATGAGGTAAAGATAACATCACTAGTGTCCCATGTGGTGATGGACATGTGTGACAGCAGCATCTATAAAGCATGGGCCCGCTTCCTGGTTAAAGGTATCCCCAGACCTCCCCCTCACGAGCTGTCCAATGAAGTGGTCTTTCCCAAGCAAGCTATACCCAGGCCACCCCAGCTTACCTTGCTCTTCTCAAGGTTAGCCCAAAGTCCCAAAGTCCCCACTGTCACACAGTATTGTGGCTTCTGAATGTGGTGGCATCACCGAGTCTGGCTCATTCTTGACAGGGGGATCCAGAACTGCTTCTGGCTGTGCAGACCTTTGTGGGCTCTTCTGTATCTGCTCTGAAACTCTGGAGAGAGGTCTAAGGTGAAGGGGTGCTCTCTTCCAAGGAGGACATTCCTATCTAGAGTCCCCTTGCTTTCTGCTTCACAAGAGCTGATTTGCTCTAAAATAAATTTCCCAGGAACTGGGACATGGGCCACAGGGAACTAATTTGAAACCCACAAAGCTGACCCTCTTGGAGTTTATTATAATCTCAGACTGAAAATATAGCCTGCCAGTGCGTCAGGGGTTAGGAGGCTCTGTTTGACTCAAGGGATCTAAGGAAACCCCAGAAATCCCAGAATACACCTGACACATGGTAGATTCTATCTACATTCACTTGCCATTATATCCGTGGCTATTTGGGGACAGGTCACTCTTTTAATTGCTCTGAAGTCTGCAGTGCTGGTTTTAAGCAGGTGTGATATATACACAAAGCCTGAGGTTGGAAGTAAAGCACACCTGCCCTTGAATCCAAACTCTCTCACTGCTAGCTTGTGACCTGGGCAAATCATTCCACCAACTTGAGCTTCGGTTGTTATTTTTAATGCAAATGGTTATTCCAACATCTTAGAATGGTTAGAATGGTTGTGAGGTTTACATAAGTTATCCAATAAAGGGGACAAAGTGTCTTCTAAATATAACAACAGTTGTCACTTACTCAGGGATTAATACCCTGAACTAGGCTGTTTGATTTACAACTTAGACTTATCTAACCAGTTTCAAAACACCACCATGAAGCAATCATTATTAATATCCTCATTGTCAGTTGAGAAACCTCTTACCCAGGTTCCTTTCCTAGCCCCTGCTTACAGGTGACAGTTGGAATTTACCCAGGTCTTATTGGCTTCAGAACTTGGGCTCCACCACAGACCCACCACCTCTGCTTTCTGGCATGCTCACAGTCTGCAATATAAATACGCTTTCCCTTCCTGCCGCCAACAACGGCTTTCCTCCGGGTGTGCTGCAGGTGGGTCTAGGCACAATGTCCCCGCACTGTCTGGCCTGCACTGATCACCTGCTCCTGACATGGCTTTGCCCCATCTGCGTCTGGGAGCCTGACTCTGGGGGTTGAGCCTGGGACGTCCCTAAGACTTCCTGCTCCTGCCCTCTGGGTCATGAGCCCACTCCACCCCTCTCAGAAGTTTGCAGGCAGACCATCTTGTGGGGTGAGCCAGCCAGATTCAAGATCACATTTGCCATAAGCCTCTACAACTTGACATTACTTTGTAGTTTCTTCCTTATTAGATGGTTGGAAGATGTCCTCCATAGTCTCTCCTGTCCAGGTTCTCTTAGTCCCCAGGTGTTTGTGGTTAAATTTGAACTTTACCAAGATATACAAGGTATGTCCTCCATCAAACCCAACTGGGAAAAGCAACTATTGTCAAGAACATTGGGAACAATTTGGAAATTTGAATGTGGACTGGCAATTAGGAATATTAAGATACATTACAGTTGTTAAGTGGAATTATATTGGAAAATGTATTGATTTTATAAAGGTATGCATAGAGCCACATTTAGCACCAAAATTATCTTTGTCAATTTACTTTAGGAAATTTCAGCAAAAACTAAACAAGCAAATATGACAAAAGTTAAGTTTAACAAAAGTTAAGTAAGGTTTCTTAAATCAAGGGCATGGCTGGCTATATATGGATGTTCATGTTACCATTTCCTATGTTTTTCAAATTTTTGTAATACAAAAAGGGATTCTCTCTCCATCAATGTGCCTTTTTTTTTTTTTTGAGGTTTTGTTGTTGTTGTTGTTTGTTTCAAAGCTGCCCAGAGAAGTCAAGATACAAGTATCTCTTGGGCATAAGGTTGTGAAGTGTAAATAAGACACTCGAATATGGAGCACAAAAGTACTATAAAGGAAAGTATCTGTGACCAACAGAGTTTATCCCAGGAAAGGAAGGGGAAAAGAAGTAAATTTCAAAAGTACATAATATACAAAAGTACACACAATGCAAAATAAGAAAATGGTTATCAAGCAAATCACACAATTCCCAGAGAAGATCCTGCTTAAACCTTACAATGAGTATCTTGTTGATTTTTTTTTCAACCAAATTAGGGACGTACAGGCGTAATATCACGGGAACATCTTTTACTGAATTACATATACTCAGCATATATCTGGTCACTATTATTTCACAATATCAATCACTTCTTCTACGACAATGATTTTTAAAAGTGGGTCTTATGGGGGAAAAAGAACAGAGCCTTCAACAAGTTAGTGAAATCTGTATGAACACACGCGTAAAGCTTTACTCTTCCTAGGAAGCCCTCGTCCGCACCCCGCCCAATACCACTTAGGACACGGCTCCTGCCAGCGCCCTTCTCAGCCTCCTCTTAGTCCAGTGAGGCGAGCGTGGCCCTGGGCCAGCGGAGGGCGCGGTGGCCGGAGCTCTGCAGGCGGTGACGGCTCTCTCTGCTCCTCCCCAGCCCCGCTGCAGCCGCTCACTTGGCGATTCTTGAAGCCTCGCTCCCTGGCGTCTGGGGGCTTCTCCGTAGTTAGTTCTGAGCGTTGGCGCATCCCACCGCCTCGCTCCCCGCGTCCAGGGGCGTCCTTCCGCCTAGCGCTTCCCCAACGGCCATGGCGGCAAGGGTCTGGGCGCGTCCTCCCGCCTCAGTAGGTGGGGTCTGAGGACGTTTGTCCCCTGCCGCCAGGTCAGGGGCCAACGTGAAAGGAGTCTGGGTTTACTCCAGTTGGGAAAGGAATATTCTATGTTGGACAGTTCCCGAGGGTCGTGGATATGTCTCCTTAATCAGACTGAGTTTTTTATCTTTGCAAACATGGACCCTGATCGGTGTCCTGTGGGCTCTTTTTGGGAAGTTAAAAAAAAATGTTATTTTCCATAAACGATGTAATTGGTTTATTAATAATCAAATACCCTTCTTTTTCATTAAATGAAGCTTTCTGGGGGCTCCTGGGTGGCTCACTTGGTTAAGCCTGTGCCTTTGGCTCAGGTCGTGATCTCAGGGTTCTGGGATGGAGCACTACGCCCCCCCCAGCTCAGCAGGGAGTCTGCTTGTTCCTTGCCCTCTGCCCTCCCCCCAGCTCTCTCTCTCTCAAATAGATAAAATCTTTAAAATAAATAAATATTTTTTTCAACTGACCTTCTTTCATGAAGACAGAGGCATTTTTTTTTAATTTAAATTCAATTAATCAACGTATAGTAAGCACATCATTAGTTTCAGATGTAGTGTTCAATAATTTATCAGTTGCGTATGACATAAATAAATACACCTTTCTGGATAAAAATACTTGAACTTGTAAATGCGAAAGCTAAATGTGACAGTATAAGAAATGGTCTGGGGCACCTGGCTGGCTCAGTCGTTAAGCGTCTGCCTTCGGCTCAGGGCGTGATCCTGGAGTTCTGAGATCGAGCCCCACGTCAGGCTCTTCCACTGGGAGCCTGCTTCTTTCTCTCCCACTCCTCCTGGTTGTGTTCCCTCTCTCGCTGGCTGTCTCTCTCTCTGTCAAATGAATAAATAAAATCTTTAAAAAAAAAAAAAAAAAGAAATGGTCAACCCAAGGGCGCCTGGGTGGCACAGCAGTTAAGCGTCTGCCTTCGGCTCAGGGCATGATCCCAGCGTTATGGGTTCAAGCCCCACATCAGGCTCCTCTGCTATGAGCCTGCTTCTTCTTCTCCCACTCCCCCTGCTTGTGTTCCCTCTCTCGCTAGCTGTCTCTATCTCTGTCAAATAAATAAATAAATAAAATCTTAAAAAAAAAAAAAAAAGAAATGGTCAACCCAACTATATTTGTTTTGTAGTATGCTTTGTAACTTCATTGATATTTTATTGCCCTCATGCTCTGTGCTGAACAAGACTGTTATTTTTTAAATACTTGAGTTACATCTGTTTATCTTTTAAATGTAAATATATTTAAATGTTTCTTTTAAAAATGTTAAGTACATGTTCAATTTGACCAAAATACAACAGTGATGATTGGATACTGAAAGCTAGCTCCCTCTTATCTCATCTTCCAAATAAAACCAATATTAACTGACGCTTAACTCTAGACTGTATGCTAAAGCTAACACTGTATTTTTCAAAAAACGTGGTTATTACTTATTTACAACTTGTTTTTACACTTAAAGTTGTCTCCTGATCCAGTTATCTGGTCAGGCTTTGTAGAACTAAATCATTCTTTTCTGCATTGTAGGGGCATAACATGTTGATTTAATCAATCTCTTTGTGATTGATGTTCAGCTTGTCTCCAATTTTCACTGTTATAAATAATACAGAGCAAACATCATCGTCCATACATCTTTTACACATATATAGGATTGTTTCTTTGGCACAAATGCCTAAATGGTAGATTTGCGCAGTTAAAATGTGTATATGTTAAATATTTAATAAACGCAAACAAATAGTGTTCAGAAGAAAGGTTATACCAACTTATGCTTTTTCCTCACATCTATTTTAACACCAGCTATCATGCATTTTTGAAAACTGATTATTAATGATGCTTAAGAAATTAGAAATGTCTTAATGGAAAGTGGATGAAACACATA
This sequence comes from Ailuropoda melanoleuca, assembly GCF_002007445.2. Lineage (NCBI taxonomy): Eukaryota > Metazoa > Chordata > Mammalia > Carnivora > Ursidae > Ailuropoda > Ailuropoda melanoleuca. Next base: position 42,026,887 of record NC_048234.1, read on the forward strand.
TTCATTCAACAAACATGTATTGAAAACCTGAGGTGTGACAGACCTCATTCTAGATGCTGGGATAAAAGCAATAAAAATTTCCACTCCTGTGCAGTTTATGATCAGGGTTGCTGTGGTCAATTAAGAAACAATGGAATACTTAAGGAGATCTAATAACAAACGTGGGCAGGGTTGGTGAGTCTAGTCACTTGTGACTAGTGACAGTAGAGAGCCATTGTCGCCACGAGAACTGCCGTGGAGGCAGGAAGTATTACTACAATCTGGCAGAAAAGATTCTACCAAAGGGAGCTGTGGCCTTACGAAGAGAAACATTATAATGGCCAACTCACAGCTCAGCATAAGGAGCCAATAGTATAAACACCAAGACTTCATTTGCTTTCCACCCTCTCATCTCTTATCCCCTAAAGAGCATTTATATCCCCCTAGTCTGTGTCATTCTTAGAAGTACATCCAGAGCTCCTTGTTAATTTTCCAGTTATATTTTTTCCTAGCCCTGGAATACCAATCAACTCACTGAGCCATTGGTCATGAATCAGTATGACTCTTCTTTTTTTAAAGATTTTATTTATTTATTTGTCAGAGAGCACAAGCAGGGGGAGCAGCAGGCAGAGAGAGAAGCAGGCTTTCTGCTCAGCAAGGAGCCCAACGTGGGACTCGATTCCAGGACTCTGGGATCATGACCTGAGCCAAAGTCAGGCACCCAAATGACTGAGCCACCCAGGTGTCCCTGAATCAGTATGACTCAAGATGTCTCCTTCTGTGCTTGCTCTGGCAGCAGATACTGAAACTGGAACAATACACAAGATCAGCATTGCCCCTGTGCAAGGATGACACACAAATTCATGAAGCATTCCATATGTAAAACAAAAACAACACTCGTCTCTTTCCATACAAGGTGGACAACCAAATATACCTCTCAAACCTCTGCTCATAGGGAGAATTTTTCTGTATCAGAGACTTTTAGGGTCACCCGTGAATGGGGCTATATGATTTACCACACCTTGCAGACATATTTGTAACCCGAGGAGGGTGCTTTTTCCTCCTCTGGAAATGTCAAATGTTTAGAGTGGACTTCCCATGGGGCTCTAAGGTGCACGGAGGGTCACGTGTTGAGGCAGTAGGAATATGTACCATGTGAGTGTGAACCACTTGCTTATACAGTTTGTTTGTACCTTCTGGTCTTGCATCTACCATTCCATTTAACAAAGGAATAACCTTACACACATCCAATGTTTGATTCAGTGACATAGATGATCATGTTCGTGATAAATATTTTGGGTCACGTAGTCAGTTGCTATCCCATGTTTAGGGAGTTTAGTCCCTATGGGGCCCAGTAGCAAATCAGAAGCTGGTTTTCAAATTTATATGGATAAGTCAATGTGTGTTTTAAGTGAAGAAAGGGATTTTAAAGGTTATGAGAAAGTTCATTAGATTTGAGTCTTTGAAAATAAAAACTACTTAAGGTGCCTGGGTGTCTCATTCAGTTAGGCGTCTGACTCTTGATTTCAGCTCAGGTCATGATCTTAGAGTCATGAGATGGAGCCCTACATCAGGCTCTGTGCTGGGCATGGAGCCTGCTTAAGATTCTCTCTTTCCCTCTCCCTCTATCCTTCCCCAGCCTCTCTCCCTCTCTCAAAAAATAAAAAAATAAAATAAGATAAAATGTTTAAAAAAATAAATAAATAATAAAAATAAAAACTGCTTTCAGAGTTATTGGAGAGAAGCAGTCTTAGTTATTTGGAATTTTGGGATACTCAACTATTATTATTCATAATATAAAGTCATATTAGTAGACTTTGCCAGTACATTTTTCATTATTTCCTTTTGCAAATTTCACATGATAAATTCCATTTAAGCTTGAGCACCAATAGAAAATTGGGCATTTCTAAAAGAAGGATAGGGTTCCTTTAATTAAGGATTTTGAATTATTCTTTGATTCTCAATTACAGAGATTTTATTAATTTCTTGATGAACATATTTCTATTTCATTTTAAGAGATGATTTTCAGTACTTATTTTAATCTATATTCCTTGTAAACTATGGAATCTCCAAGCCTCTGATTGAAAATATTTCACAAAAACATCAGTAAGAAGGAATCAATCTTTTGCTCTCAGTCTTGTGGCCAGAGTTTTATATTTTTGTTTTAACTGCATACATATTTATTTTTATCATGTGTCATTATGAAATGTCAATGCCATCATAGGAATTTTAAATTTGGGATGCCTGGGTGACTCAGTTTGTGTAAGCATCTGCCCTTGGCTCAGGTCATGATCCCAGGGCTCTGGGACCGAGTTCCGCATCAGGCTCCTTGCTTGGCAGGGAACCTACTTCTCCCTCTGCCTGCCACTCCCCCTGCTCATGCTCTCTCTCTCTTTCTCTATCTGACAAATAAATACATAAATAACCTTTAAAGAAATTTTAAATTCAAAAGCACATCTCATTCTTACATACTTGTTGTCCCAAAAGTGTAGCTGAAGTTTTTCCTTTACTGTAATTATCATCATTGAACCTATAGGATGGATGGCTTAAATCAAGTCATTGACTCAATATGAGAATTCTCTCTTCTGTTTGGATAACCTATGAACACATGTGATGCCGCTTCACCCATGAAGGAACAATGCAGAGAACAACGAACTGGTTGTTCCGAGAACAGACATTAGGAGATGAAGAATGGAAAGAAAGATAGGATTCTGGGAATATGACAACAGTGGCAGCAGTTGTTTAATTGCTCTGAATTGACACGTAAAAAAAGGTAGGGCAACTAGTTGTCAAAACAAGGCTAAACATTAAACATCAGAAACAAATTTACAAAAATAAAAAGATGATAAGGATATCCCCACAAGGCCCAAAATATGGGTTGTGTTGTGGAGACAAACCCCCTGCCTGTGGGTTTGTGCAGGATGAAGCAAGCAAAACAATGAGATGGGACAATTGGAAAACAGCAGCTCAAAAATGAGGTTTGTTGTCTCCAGTACCACATGGGTATAAGGGGCCTGTGTTAAGATAGATGAAAGGGGATAGAGCAGTATAGCCTTTATGAACTCTGAATTAACCTGCCAGGGCTCCCTTTTAGGACAAGGTGCCACCCTGAGAAGACATTGCTTATAGTGGAATGAAAATCAAGCAGGACAGGGACAACAGAGATAATAGAAAGAAAAGATTTAGACTAATGTGAGGAAGGAGAATAAAGACAGGACATTTTAGAAAGCAAAGCCACAATATTTTTGAACTCTATACACAAGAGAGAATGTAGTGTTGGAGGGGCTAGGATTTCATACTTATCTGGAAGCAGGTAGGTCTGATGTCTCCCTACCTCACAATAGTGTTAATAGGATAAAGTATTGTGCTGGGGTTCCACTCCCACATTGTGGCAATGAAACTTCACAAGCCAGTACAAGGCAGAACTAGTTACAGCTAGGCTTCACCTCTCCTGCCCCTGTCATCAAGGCCCATTGGGGAGCTGACCTTCTACCTTACCTGGCATTGATGAGGAAGAATAGTGTGGTGCAAGGAAGGGTAGCTGACAATCTGCTTCTCCTCTCCCCTCGTGTCAGTGGAGCCTAACCATCCATCCACCCCTAATCACAGTAACAAAGTGATGTCAGTAAGCCTTCTGTTCAGCCCACTTTCCTTGGAGGCAGCAGAGCCAAGCAGTGAGCTGCTCATACAATCCCACTCAGAGGCCACAGGTGGTGTGAGTCAATGCACTTTTGCCAGGAAGGTGACAATGAGGTGAGGAGGGACCTGAACATTCACCCCCACCCATTTGCAACAAGGCAGTGTGATTCAGTGCTGCCTTTTAGCCAGGAAGTTTTGGAGGAGCCTGACAGGAAGCTAACATCTGCTAGCCCTGACTCACCTAGCCGTTGCACTATACCTGCTAAAAAAGATTAAGTAAGATCCACAGCCTAATATAATACTCAAAATATCTAGTAGTTAGTAAAAAAGCACTCATCATATCAGTCATAACAGGAATGAGAAAAAGACAATGAACAGACACCAACATCAAGACAAATTAGATACTAGAATTATCTGGCAAGGGTTTTTAAGAAGCCATTTTAATGCTTCAACAAGCAACTACAATTTTTTGGACACAAATGAAAAAATAGAAAAATTAATGAAAGAAATACAAATTATAAAAAGACGGCAAATGCAAATTAGAGAACTGAAAAATATAATAATCAAAATGAAAAATTGCTGTATGAGTTCAATAGTAGAGGTGACATAACAGAGGACAGATTCTGATAATCTGAAGACAGATCAATAGAATTTACCTAATGTGAGCAACAGGAAAAAAAAAAAGACTTAAAAACAAAAACCAAAAACATGACAGCATCTCAAAGACTCTTAGGGCAAAAACAAAAGGGCTAATGTTGCGGGGCGCCTGGGTGGCACAGTGGTTAAGCATCTGCCTTCGGCTCAGGGCATGATCCCGGTGTTCTGGGATAGAGCCCCACATCAGGCTCGTCTGCTATGAGCCTGCTTCTTCCTCTCCCACTCCCCCTGCTTGTGTTCCCTCTCTCGCTGGCTGTCTCTCTCTTTATTGAATAAATAAATAAAATCTTAAAAAAAAAAAGGGGGCTAACGTTGCTGCCAGAAACCCAGAAAGAAAGGAGAGGGAGTGGAACTGAAAGAATATTTGAAAAAATAATGTCTGAAGCTTCTGAAATTTGGAAAAAGACATAAATCTACAGATTCAAGAAGCTAAATGATCTCCAAACAGGATAAATTCAAAGAAATTCAATGACATCCATGCCAAGACACATTATCATTAAATTTCTGAAAACTAAAGACAAAGAAAAAAATCTTGAAAGCATTCAGAGAGAAACAATACATTTTAATAACAACATATTTCTAAGCTGTAACTCTGTGGACAGAAGAAAGTACTGAAGGAAAAAACTTCAAACCAGAAGTCTGCATCCTGTGAAAATATCCTTCAAGAATGAAGGGGCAAAATCACAACACTATCAGATGAAGTAAAAGTAAAAATTTTATGCTAGCAAACCCATTGTTTGAGAAATGGCCAAAGAGGGGTGGCCTGGGTGGCTCATTCAGTTAAGTGTCTGCCTTTGGTTCAGGTCATGATCCCTGGGTCCTGGGATTGAGCCCCACATCAGGGTCCCTGCTCAGTGGGGAGTCTGCTACTCCCTCTGCCCCTTCCCCTGCTCCTGCTCTCTTTCTCAAATAAATAAATAAAATCTTTAAAAAATAAAAATTAAAAATGGCTAAAGAAAGCTCTCTAAAAGAAAGGCTTTGAACTTCAGAAAGGAAAGAACATCAAAACAGGTAAAAATAAGGGTAAATATACAAGACTATTCAAGCTTTTATGAATTTCTTAGATTATATTTGATTGTTGAAGCAAGTTATAGTACCACCTCATGAGGTGTTTAATATATAAGGAGGAAATGCAACAATTATATTTTAAAAATGTGTGTGAAGGTAAAGGGACCTAAATAGAAATAGGGTTTCTATACTTCACTAGAAAGGGTTAAATGTCAATATTAGTACACTACAATAAGTTCATCTGTATACTGGAACACTTAAAGCAATGGCTAATGAAGTTATATGAAGCTATATACTCTAAATAAATCAAGGTAGAATCTTAAATGTTCAAATAACCTACAAGAAGGTAAGAAAAGTGAAATGGGAACAAGAAATATATGAAGCAAACAGAAGCAAATAATAAAATGGCAGCATCAGTCCTAATATATCAGAATTCTGTTAAATGTAAACAGTTTAATGCACTGATTAAAAGACAGAGATGACTTCTGGGAAAGCTGGCAGAGTAGGAGGAACCTAAACTAATCTTGTCCCGTGAATTCAACTAGATAACATTCACAATAGTGTCAATAATCCAGAAAATGACCTGAAGACTGGCAAAACAGACTCTCCACAACTAAATATAGAGAAGAGGTCACATGGAAGAAGGAAGGAGAGGCAGAGACACAGCCAGGAGCTAAATGAACCACAGGACTGTCCCTGGGAAGGAGAGATACAACAGACCTGCATAAACTTTGCTAACACCGAGCATGCAGCCCTCCCTCCACAATCTTCCCTCTTCCCACTCCTCACTTCAGTAGATCTACCCCTTCTAATATGCTCTTGGATAGAACCCATCCAAAATGATACTGCAAACCTGGCAATGCATTAGTAGCCCGTACAGGGGCCAGTACCCTCCAAAGCGACTCCTATCCTGGGGAGAGGGAAAGATAACCACACACAACAATCAGACTGCAGTCCAAGCAGTGGGCAGGGGGCAGACATTCGGTCTGGCTGCAGGCCCCATCCACCAGTGAAAACTTCTCAGGAGACAACACAGAGAAAGTATCATTTGAGGCTACTTCATTTCTGGCAAATGCCTGGTCTGACTCAGCTGAAGCCCAAGGTGGCCCCAGACTGGCCCACTAATGACACAGGGACCAAATCCTTCCCATAGCAGGTGGAGAGTCATTGCAGATGACTGGACCAAAGGCAAAAGCAGCTCAGCCACAACAGCACAGTGCACAGAACCCACATAGGAGACACCCTTGAAGTGCCAGGTTCTGGCAACCAGGGCACATTGCACTGCAGGGTGTTACAGGACCTCTTCTTCATAAGACCACTACTTTCAAGAGCAGGAGACGCAGCTAACTTTCCTAACACATACAATCAGGCACAGAGAGTTAGACAAAATGAGGAGACAGAGGAATATGTCTCAAATGAGAGAACAGGACAAAATCACAGCAAGAGACCTAGATGAAATGGAGATAAGTAATATGCCTGATAGAGAATTCAAATGGTCATAAAGATACTCACTAGACTTTAGAAAAGAGTGGAACACCTCAGTGAGACCTTTAACAAAGAGATAGAAAACGTAAAGAACCAATCAAAGATAAAGAACTCAGGAACAAATAAAAAATACAGCACATGCAATATATAATAGACTGGAGGAAGGAGAATAACAGATCAGTGAGTTGGAGGGCAGAGTAATTGAAAGCAATAAAATTGAACAGGTGAGAAAAAAAATAATGATAAATCAAATTAGACTTAGGGAACTCTGACACTATCAAGTGTAAAAACATTCACATTAGAGGAGTCCCAGAAGAGAGAGGAAAGGGGGCAGAAAATTTATTTGAAACAATAATTGCTGAAAAATTACTGATCTGGAAAAGGACATGGAAATCCAGATACAAAAGGCACAGAGAGCCCCCAACAAAACTGACCCAAGGAGGTCCACACCAAGACACAGAGTAATTAAAATAGCAAAAAGTAGTGGTACAGAGAGAATTTTAAAATTAGCAAGAGTAGGCAACTAAGCCTGCAGCTGCTTGCAGTGGCAAGGACATAGAGTTCAGTGATGCTCCAGGGCCCTGGGGAAACCCCCTGGAGAATTGAAGGGGTTGAGAACCGCATGAATTGGTGCAGTTTAGTGCATGCAAAGGTGGAGATAGTTTGATCTAGAGAGCCTACGGGGGGAGGGGTATCTTGCAACTCTGGGCTGGAGATACTGGAGGGGCCATATCTGCTCTGACCCTCTGAAGAGGCCCAGAAAGCTGCCTGGGGAACAAATGCCACAATGATGACCAGCTCACATGAGGCCCATCCCCCTAACAAGGATTGGGGCAATTCCACCCAGGCAAAGACACCTGAGAAGCTGAGCAGCAGGCCCCGCCCCCAGAAGACAGATTTGAAGAGCAGGTGAATGACAAGCTTATAGACCCCATAGGACTGCAAAACTCCAGCACCAGGGGAAAATAATAATTATCTCCAGGTGTTTCCTAAACAACTCCTTTATCATTCAGGCTAAAATTTTACATCTCTTTTTTTTTCTTTTTTACCTTTTCCCTGTTTTAAATAGATTCTTATTTTCCAACTTATGTTAAGTCTCTTTTTAACTTATACCTTTTCACATCTACGTTATATATATCTATGGCCCATTCAAATCCTTTTTACACTTACTCAATTTTATTTTGATATATATATATATATATGTAAGTTTTGATTTCCTTGCAATCTTGGGATGTAGCATCTTTTTTTTAAATGTTTTTTTATTATATTATGTTAGTCACCATACAGTACATCGCTGGTTTCTGACGTAAATTTGATGATTCATTAGTTGTGTATAACACCAAGTGCACCATGCAATACGTGCCCTTCTTACTACCCATCACCAGTCTATCCCAATCCCCCACCCTCCTCCCCTCTGAAGCCCTCAGTTTGTTTCTCATAGTCCATAGTCTCTCATGCTTCATTCCCCCTTCTGATTACTCCGCCTTTCTTTATCCCTTTCTTCCCCTACCAATCATCCTAGTTCTCATGTTCCATAGAGAGGGAAATCATATGATAACTGTCTTTCTCTGCTTGACTTATTTCACTTAGCATTATCTCCTCCAGTGCCATCCATGTTGCAGCAAATGTTTGAGAAATCATTCTTTTTGATAGATGAATAATAATCCATTGTATATATGGACCACAGCTTCTTAATCCAGTCATCGGTTGAAGGGCATCTCGGCTCCTTCCATGATTTGGCTATTGTGGACAATGCAGCTATGAACATTGGGGTGCATATGGCCCTTCTCTTCACTACGTCTGTATCTTTGGGGTAAATACCCAGTAGTGCAATGGCTGGGTCATAGGGTAACTCCATTTGTAACTTTTTAAGGGACCTCCACACTGTTTTCCAGAGTGGCTGTACCAACTTGCATTCCCACCAACAATGTAGGAGGGATCCCCTTTCTCCACATCCTCTCCAGCAATTGTTGTTTCTTGCCTTGTCAATGTTTACCATTCTAACTAGTGTAAGGTGGTATCTCAGTGTGGTTTTGATTTGAATTTCCCTGACGGCTAATGATTTTGAATATTTTTTCATGTGTCTGTTAGCCATTTGTATGTCATCATTGGAAAAGTGTCTGTTCATATCTTCTGCCCATTTTATGATTTGTTTATTTGTTTCTCGTGTATTGAGTTTGAGAAGTTCTTTGTAGATCTTGGATACCAGTCCTTTATCTGTGGTGTCCTTTGCAAATATATTCTCCCATTCCGTGGGCTGTCTCTTAGTTTTTTTGACTGTTTCCTTGGCTGTGCAGAAGCTCTTTATCCTGATAAAGTCCCATAAGTTCATTTTATCTTTTATTTCTCTTGCCTTTGGAGATGTGTCGTGAAANGGCCTTTGGAGATGTGTCATGAAAATGTTGCTGTGGTCGATGTCATAGAGGTTGCTGCCTATGTTCTCCTCTACGATTTTGATGGATTTCTGTCTCACATCGAGGTCTTTCAACCATTTGGAGTTTATCTTTGTGTATGGTGTGAGAGAGTGGTCAAGTTTCATTCTTTTGCATGTAGCTGTCCAATTTTCCCAGCACCATTTATTGAAGAGACTGTCTTTTTTCCACCGGATGTTTTTTCCTGCTTTATCAAAGATTAGTTGCCCAAAGAGCCGAGGGTCCATTTCTGGGTTCTCTATTCTGTTCCATTGGTCGATGTGTCTGTTTTTGTGCCAGTACCATGCTGTCTTTGTGATCACAGCTTTGTAGTACAGCTCGAAATCCGGCATTGTGATGCCCCCAGCTTTGTTTTTCCTTTTCAACAGTTCCTTGGAGATTCGGGGCCTTTTCTGGTTCCATACAAATTTAAGGACTATTTGTTCCAGTTCTTTGAAAAANATTCCAGTTTTTTGAAAAATGTCATTGGTATTTTGATAGGGATAGCATTGAATGTGTAGATTGCTCTAGGTAGCACGGACATTTTAACTATGTTAATTCTTCCAATCCATGAGCATGGAATATTTTTCCATCTTTTTGTGTCTTCCTCAATATCTTTCAANGATCTATAGCTTTCTAGAATATAGATCCTTTATGTCTCGGTTAAGTTAATTCCAAGATAACGTATGGTTTTTGGTGCTATTGTAAATGGGATGGATTCCCTAATTTCTTCTTTCTTCAGTCTCGTTATTCGTGTATAGAAATGCAACTGATTTCTGGGCATTGATTTTGTATCCTGCCACCTTACTGAATTGTTCTATAACTTCTAATAGTTTGGGAGTGGATTCCTTTGGGTTTTCCATATAGAGTATCATGTCATCTGCAAAGAGAGACAGTTTGACTTCTTCTTTGCCGATTTGGATACCTTTGATCCCTTTTNCCTTTTATAACTTTTTGTTGTCTGATTGCAGTTGCAAGGGCTTCTAGCACTATGTTGAATAATAGTGGCGAGAGTAGGCATCCTTGTCCTGTTCCTGATCTGAAGGGAAAGGCTTCCAGCTTTTCCCCATTGAGAATGATATTTGCTGTAGGCTTTTCATAGATGGTTTTTATGAGATTGAGAAATGTACCCTCTATTCCTACACTCTGAAGGGTTTTAATCAGGAAAGGATGCTGTATTTTGTCAAATGCTTTTTCTGCATCAATTGAGAGGATCATATGGTTTGTTCTGTATCACTTGAGAGGATCATATGGTTCCTGAGTCTTTTCTTGTTGATGTGATGTATCAGGCTGATTGATTTGCGAATTTTGAACCACCCTTGCATTCCAGGAATGAATCCCACTTGGTCATGATGGATAATCCTTTCAATGTACTGATGGATTCTACTAGCCAGGATCTTGTTGAGGATTTTGGAGTCCATATTCATTAGGGAAATCAGTCTGTAATTCTCCTTTTTGATGGGGTCTTTGCCTGGTTTGGGGATCAAGGTAATATTGGCCTCATAGAATGAGTTTGGTAGCTCTCCTTCTTTTTCTATTTTTTGAAATAGCTTTAGGAGAATAGGTATTATTTCTTCTTTGAATGTTTGGTAGAATTCCCCAGGAAAACTATCCAGGCCTGGAGTTTTGTTATTTGGAAGGTTGTTTATCACTGATTCAATCTCTTCATAATTAATTGGCCTGTTTAAAAAATCAATTTCTTCCTGTTTCAGTCTTGGTAGTTTATAGGTTTCCAGGAAGGCCTCCATCTCTTCCAGATTGCTTAATTTATTGTCATATAGATGTTGATAAAAGTTTCTGATAATCCCTCAAATTTCATTGGTGTTGATTGTGACCTCTCCTTTTTCATTCATAATTTTATTAATTTGGGTCCTTTCTCTATTCTTTTGGATAAATCTTGCCAGTGGTCTGTCAATTTTATTGATTCTCTCAAAGAACCAGCTTCTAGCTCTGTTGATCTGCTCTACTGTACTCCTGGTTTCTAATTCACTGATTTCTAATCTAATCTTGGTCAACAGCTTCCTCATGCGTGGATTAGGCCTGCCCCTCTGTTGCTGTTCCAGCTTCTTGAGGTGAGAATATAAAAACTGCACTTCAGATTTTTCTATTCTTTGAGTGAGGCATGGATGACTATGTATTTTTCCCTTTGGACTGCCTTTGCAGTATCACATAGGTTTTGGACCATTGTGTTTTCATTCTTGTTGGTCTCCATAAATTGTTTAAATGGATTTTTGATTTCCTGGTTTATCGAGTCATTCCTGAGCAGGATGGTTCTTAGTCTCCAAGTGTTTGAGTTTCTTCCAAATTTTTCCTTGTGGTGGAGTTCCAATTTCAAAGCATTGTGGTGTGAGAATATACGGGGAATAATTTCAGTCTTTTGGTAACGGATGAGACCTCTTTATGACCCAGAACATGGTCTATTCTTGAGAATGTTCCATGGGCATTAGAATAGAATGAGTATTCTTTGGTTCTGGGGTGTAGTGTTCTATATATATATATGTATGAGGTCTAACTAGTCAAGTATGGCATTCAAAGCTCTTGTTTCTTTGCTGATTTCTTGCTTAGGTGATCTATCTATTGCTGATAGTGGAGTGCTGAGGTCCCCTACTATTAACATATTATTATCTATATGTGTCTTTATTGTGGTTAAGAGTTGGCTTGTGTATCTTGCTGCTCCCCTGTTGGGGGCATATATATTTATAATTGTCATATCCACTTGTTGGATACATCCTTTAAGAATAATATAGTGCCCTTCTTTGTCTCTAATTATAGTCTTTAGTTTAAAATCCAATCTGTCTAATATAAGATTTGCTACCTCAGCTTTCTTTTGAGGTCCATTAGCAATAAAGATGGTATTCCATCCCTTTGCTTTCAGTCTGAAAATATCTTTAGGTTCAAAGTGGGTCTCTTGTAGACAGCAAATGGATGGGTCATGTCTTTTTATCCAATCTGCAAAATTCTGTGGCATTTTCTGGGAGCATTTAGGCCATTTACATTGAGACTGATTATTGAGACATATGATTTTAATGATGCCATGTTGCCTGTAAAGTCTTTTTTTCTACAGATTGTGACTTTCTGTTCTGTATCACTCTTGGGNTTCTATAGATTGTGACTTTCTGTTCTGTATCACTCTTGGGGCCTTTTTACTTCTATAGAACCCCCCTTAATATCTCCTGTAGGGCTGGTTTCATGGTTATGAAATTTGTCAATGACTGGTGATTCTGGAAGGTTTTATGTCTCCATCAATTCTGAATGACAGCCTTGCTGCATAAAGGATCCTTGGCTCCATGTTTTTCTCTGAAAGAACTTTAAAAATGCCCCCCCCCCAACCCTATCTCTCATTCCAGGTCTGTGTAGACAGGTCTGTCGTAATTCTGATAACTTCTCCTTGGTACATGAGAAATTTCTTTGCCCTGGCCGCTTTCAATACTGTATCCTTGGATCTAATATTTGCGAATTACACTATGACGTGACATGGTGTAGGTTTGTCGTGGTTGAGCTTGGGAGGGGTTCTCTCTGCCTCTTGGAAATGAATGTTTCCCTTGCTAGGTTAGGGAAGTTTTCAGCTACAATTTGTTCAAATATCTCTTCTAGACCTCTGTTTTTCTCCACCCACTTGGGGATGCCGTTGATTCTGACATTGGAACGTTTCACTAAGCCAGTAATCTCCCATAACCTACATTCTTGAGATTGGATTTTTTTTAGCCAAGATTCTTTTTTAGCTTTCTCTTCTACTAACCCATCCTCCAATTCCGATACGTTCTTCTGCCTCATTCACCCTGGCCAGCAGAGCCTCTAGTTTTGACTGCATTTGGTTCATAGAATTTTTAATTTCTGCCAGATTCGCTTTCATTTCTGCCCTTAGAGATTCTATATTCTCATTAAAATTTTCATTAATACTTTTTTTCAAGTCTACACATTATCTTGACCATTGTTACTCTGAATTCCATTTCTGATAATTTTGTTATATCCATATCCACTAGTTCTGTGGCAGAGGCCACGGACTCATTGTCTTTTCTTTTTTGGCTGGGATTTCTCCTTCTCATCATTATGATGAGGAGAGGTTGTGGGGTTGTCCAGCACCAAAATTATTGACCGGGACCCAGGCCATGTGCCCTTGTTTTATGGGGACCTTAGGGATGTGGGCTTCTTGATTTTTCAGCCTGCTTTCTGGGGAGGGGCCTGCCACACCGATACTCAGGCAACTCCGTTTGGGTAGATTCTCCATGTCCCCTGCAAGGGGGGATGGGGATGGGCACACTGTGAGCTGGTATTTCCAGGCTTTTGTTTTCTGGCAGCTTTCCCTGATGGTTTGCTGTGCCTCTTCTGAGAGTTAGAGCAGCAGTGGCCAAATCTCAGCCTCTGTCTCAGAACAGAGGGATCGTGGACTGTTCTCCACTGATGTTCTGGCCACTTTAACTCTGTTACTGTTGGTGCTGCTCAACCCTGCAGTGTCCTGGGATGTGCGCCCCACACCCGGCATCCCAGCCCTCACTTCCAGGGCTGCTGTCTCTGTCTTTTGTGTTTCTAATACCGCCAGCTGCCAGCCGCCCCGCACGCTCTGAAGCTCCGGCCCTCAGTCTGGTCGCTCGCATTCCCCGGCTCACGGTCTCAGTCTGGTCTCTCGCAGGTGCCAGTCCGTGAGTCCGCCTGCTCCCCCATGTAGGTGGCTACCGCTTCCTGGGGCCCAAACATGGAGGCTTCCTCCCCCTTCCATTTATCTTCTGATATCTGTGAGCGGTTTCAAGATCCCCACTTCATACCTCAATACTCAGCGAGATCCAGATGTATCTTCCTGCGTCTCAGGCTGATTCCATAGATGTTCAGGCTGGTCTGGTACCTATCCAGCTCAACTCAGGGGACCAGCTGAAAAAGGGGTCCCCTACTCCTCCACCATCTTAACCTACTCCTCCACCATCTTAACTCCTCCCAATCGGGATATAGCATCTTTTTTTTAAAAGATTTTATTCATTTATTTGACAAGAGGGAACACAAGCAGGGGGAGTGGGAGAGGAAGAAGCAGTCTCTCAGCGGAGGAGCCTGACGTGGGGCTCGATCCAAGAGCTCTGGGATCACGCCCTGGGCCAAAGGCAGACGCGTAATGACTGCACCACCCAGGTGCCCCAGGATATAGCATCTTCTAACACACAGACCAAAATTCAACCAGGAACAAGCAGATCACCCTGCTTTGTCTACCTTGAGAGATTAGAGTCTCACTCCCCTCCTCCTTTTTTTTTTTAATTGTTTTGGATCATCTTGGCTTTGTTTGCGCATCTGTGGTACCTTCTGACCACTTGGGATTTTTTCTAGGGTGCATTTTACTTAGGTTGTTGTTCATATATTGCATTCTGTTCATTCACTCACCCATCCTTCCCTGGGCACAATGACTAGGAGGAGGAACTCACAACAAAGAAAAGAACCAAAGACAATGTTCTCTGCGACAGAACTAATGGATATGGATATAAGCAGGATGTCAGATAGAATTCAGGATAGCAATTATAAAGTTAATAGCTAGGCATGAGAAAAGCATAAATGATAATACAGAATCTTTAAGGGCAGAAATGAGATCTAATCAGGCCAAACTTAAAAATGCTATGAATGAGATGTAGTCTAAATTGGATGCTCTAACAGCTGAGGCCAATTAGGCAGAAGAGAGAATAAGTGATCTAGAGGACAGCCTGATGGAAAGGAAGGAAGTTGAGGAAAAGAGGTAAAGACAACTCAGGCCCACGAAGAAAGTCTTTGAGAATTTAATGATGCCCTGAAAAGAAAAAATGTCAGAATTATTGTAGTGCCTGAGGGGGTGGAGAGAGAGAGAGGGCCAGAAGGTATATTTGAGCAAATCATAGCTGGGAACTTCCTTAATCTGGGGAAGGAAACAAGCATTCATGTCCAAGAGGCAGAGAGGACCCTTCCCAAAATCAATAAAAATAGATCAACACTTGACATTTAATAGTGAAGTTTTCAAATCTTAAAGAAAAAGAAACTATCCTGAGACCAGCTAGGGAGAGGAGATTCCTTATGTACAGAGTGAGGAACATCAGAATAACATCAGACCTATACACAGAAACCTGGCAGGCTCAAAGACCTGGCATGATATATCAGGGTACTAAATGCAAAGAACATGCAGCCAAGAATACTTTATCCAGCAAGGCTGTCATTTAGAACAGAAGGAGAGATAAAAAAGCTTCCAGGATAGACAGAAACTGAAAGAATTTGTGACCACCAAGCCAGCCCCACAAGAAATATTAAGGGGGATCCTGTAGACGAAGAGAGAGCCCAAGAGTAACATAGAACAGAAAGTAACAGAGACAATCTACAGAAACAGGGACTTTGCAGGCAATACAACGGCAATAAATGCATATCTTTCAATAGTTACTCTGATTGTAAATGGACTGAATGCTCCAATCAAAAGACAAAGGGTATCAGATTGGATAAAAAAAACAGGACCTATCCATAGGCTGTGTACAAAAGACTCATTTTGAACCTTAAGACACCTTCAGGTTGTAAGTGAAGGATGGAGAACCATCAACCATGCTAAGGACCTCAAAAGAAAGCTGGGGTAGCAATCCTCATATCAGACAAATTAGATTTTAAACCAAAGACTATAGTAAGAGATGTAGAGGAACACTATATCATACTTAAAGGGTCTATCTAACAATAGGACCTAACAATTGTAAATGTCTATGCCCCCAACATGGGAGCAGTCAGTTATATAAACCAATTAATAACGGAAGTAAGTAAAGAAACGCATTGATAGTAATACATTAATAGTTGGAGACTTCAACACCCCACTCACAGCAATGGACAGATCTCATCATTATCTCTAGTCTTTTGGTTGATAGGTTGAAACATGGACCAAAAGGTGGTCTACTGTTAGAAGGTGGAGGAGAGACAGTGAAGTATCCGCCAAACTAAGAAAGAACTTTGGGACCAAAAAATGAAGGAAACCACTCCATAACATTTACACAGTTTTACTCAGGGTAAATTACTGATGGGAAGCTCAGGCAGAGGACCATCTAGGCACCGTGCAGTTCTTCTCTGCAAAGTCTGGACCTTACGCCACGGATTTTGTAGAGTGACAAGATGTGCAGAGGTCATTGTGGTGAGGTCAAAAGGTTTAACATTTAACAAACCTCATGGTGGGGGCGCCTGGGTGGCACAGCGGTTGGGCGTCTGCCTTCGGCTCAGGGCGTGATCCCGGCTCTATGGGATCGAGCCCCACGTCAGGCTCTTCTGCTATGAGCCTGCTTCTCCCACTCCCCCACTTCCTCTCTCGTTGGCTGTCTCTCTCTCTGTCAAATTAAATAAATAAATAAATAATTTAAAAATAAAAAAAAAAACCTCATGGTGAACATCTGTGTGCCAGAGATGGGGAGGGGAAGAAACTATGTTATCTCTGCTAGTAATCTAAACAACTTTAGGGAGGATTAGCAGCACAAACCTTCCTCCACTCTGGTCAGGCATATATTAACCTCCAAGGGCCCTGGAAACTCCAAGCCCCGATGGAGATCATTGTGTGGACATGAACAAGATGGAAGGCCAAAAATGGAGTCAGTGCCGTCAGAACACCTACACCCCACCCCAACATCTTTATGGCTCATACAATCTTTACATGCCATTCTTCTGTGATGACCCTGGAGCCAGATATCAGGAGGTGATTTGCATCCCTCTGCCACCGCAGCAACATTCGTATACCTATGAGACCAAAGGAAAAACAGAACTATGGTTTCCCAGTGACTGATTAAAAAGGTCGTTTCCACAGACCCAACAGTCAGGGTGACTGTGAATTTTAATGTAAGTCGTGGCCCATGACAGGAAGACATTTTCTGCTGCAACAGGAAAGAACACCAGCAATTGTGAGGCTAGGGGCAATAAGACAAATGTTTCACAGACAATAGATATGGTAAATCTTCATTTAGTAACCAAGTAGCCGTTTGGTCCCCTTGAGCCAATGTCCTTGGCTTAGGTATTTTCCCTGGGGGATGATACCGTATATTCTGCCCCATAATATTATCAGAGGTGTGTCTGTATTGCACAGGGCCACCTCAGTTGGCACACATAGTAACAGCTCTACCTCGGTACCCAGAATCGGGGTTCGTAAGCAGATATTTGCCTGTGTGTTGGGCCCTGACCAATATAGAATGAGGGGTTAATAACAATACTGGATTTGAGCCCTTGGCCCCAAGGGATTAGGACACCAAGCCATGGGGAGTGGGGTGGGGGGCTAAAGGGATGGACTCCAAACCCATTTCCAATGAACTAAAGTCTCACCGGGTAGGAGGTCTTGTAGCAAACACAAAATGAGTCCCTCTTCCAGCCTGGTAGGTCTCAGACCTCCTGATAATACCTGCTCCCCTAACACCCAAGCTGTGGGGCTGTTACTGGTTAGGGGTTCATATGCTGATGTCTCTCCTGCTGTGGGAATGGTGTCTGTCCTGCTGTGTCCTCTGTTAGTCTTCCAGATGGTCCAATGAGGGAGACTTCTGGCGACAAAGTCTTCCATGTGTTTTTTACTAGTCCATTCACCCTTTCAATTAGGCCTGCAGCAGTGGGACTGGATGGCAGGTGGAAAGTCCACAATATATCCCAGGCGTCTGCCCATTCTTGGACTTCATGGCCGGTAAAATGTGTTCTTCGATCACCATCTGAGTCCATGTTCCCTACATGTTCTGTAGTTTTGTTAATCCCTTATACTTGGTTGTACAAGTCCTATGAAAATGACACATACTTGTGCCCTTTCAATGCCAGCAAAGGGCCTATGTAATCCATTGCCAGGAAGAAATAGGGCATGTAGTCAGTCCAATATGTCTCAAGGTATGGCACAACAGTCATCACCTGAGTTGGCACAGGGGGCACTCCTTGTCAGTAGCTTGTAGATTGGAGTACTTTAAGGGCAAATGTAATCTCTTTACTATTTCCCAAGTAGTTTTGAGACCTCAGTGTCCCACTTTATTGTGCACGCGTTCATTCTGTTATATCAGATGGGGTCGGCATTTCCTCCAGCAAAAGGGCCTGTGCTGGTCTAGAACGTCTGCTTCATGATTGCCTGGCAGTGTGGATGGGGAGTGCGCGCACACATGCCACACTTGGACAGCTGCATCGATTTTAGTGCATACTTCCCAATTATCTTTCCATAGTTCTGCTCCCCATAGGGGCCTGTTTAAAACAGCCCAGACTTTTCTGTGCCATTGTGGCATCCATTCCACTCTGCCCAGCTGTCAGTGGCCAAATCAATAGGCATGGGTTCATGCATTAGCACAATCCATACGACTGTCAATCTGTGCACTGGACTACTTCTGGTTACTTCTCGAACCAAAGTACCTCAAAATCCAGGCAGATGGCAGAGGAATGCCAAGTAGAGGCTTTCCCTTGCAACTGCCATAAAGGCACTATGTGTTGGTTCACTGGAGGTAAGCCTACCCCTTCCTGTACTTAGGGGAGGGGAGGCACAATGTCAGCCTAAGTGACCCGTCCTAGTAAGGAGTGCAGTTCATGAGACGGCAGACTGGTATAGTAAGTGCTCCTCCACTGTAGGTAAGTGTGGCATTTCTGTAAGGTGCTTCTTACCTGGGAACCAGCACTCTTAGGTTTGCTGAACATGTTAAGCTATACTCCCACTGTCAGGGAGATCCATACTGTCACAGGCAGGTGGCTGTCAATCCTTCTGTCTGTTGCAGGGTAAGATAAATAGCTAATAGTTGTTTCTTGAGGGAACTGTTCCTGTTTCTCCTCCCTTTCATAATTGAGACCAAAACCCTAATGGGATTGATTTACCATTTTTCATTGCCACAGGCCACAGCCAAACCCTTCTGGATATGAACTCACATCTAATTCCACAATTCACGTCTGGCATCAATACCCCCAGGGCCTGTGCTTGTTTTACTACCATTTTTGCCTTTAAAAAAGCCTTTTGTTGGGGCTCCTGGGTGGCACAGCGGTTGGGCGTCTGCCTTCGGCTCAGGGTGTGATCCCGGTGTTGTGGGATCGAGCCCCACATCAGGCTCCTCTGGTGTGAGCCTGCTTCTTCCTCTCCCACTCCCCCTGCTTGTGTTCCCTCTCTGGCTGGCTGTCTCTATCTCTGTTGAATAAAAAAAAAAAAAAAAGCCTTTTGTTGGTTAACACCCCAATCCCATCAGCTTCCCTTCTTAATCAAGGCATAGAAAGGTCTTAATGTGCTAGACGGGGAATACAAGGTCTCCAGTAATCCTATAAACCAACAAAAACCTGTAATTCCTTTACTGGTTCAGGGATTGGGAGGGCTTGTATTTTATCAATGACTGCCTCTGGCATCACTTTTGTTTCACCCACCCAAATCATGCCCAGGGTACTGATTGACCTGGCCCTTGGATCTGGTCACTATTTACCTCCCATCATTGTGACTTTAAGTATACCTGTATGATGCAGCTGCTTGAGACAGGGAGGATATATCATCAGAAGTTAAAATCATTTATGTAATAATAAAGCACCATCTCCTCTGGCAATATCCATTTTTTCAGACCTCTGGCTACCATCCTGTGACAAATTGTGGGACTATGGAAGTACGCCAGGGGCAATGCCTGGGAGGCCCATTGTCTCCTGTTCCATGTGAAGGTGACTTGGTCTTGGGATTGAAGTCCTAATGGAATGCTGAAAAGGGGATTAGATAGGTCCAGTACAAAATGATCCATCTTAATGGATGCCATGATTTTTTCTAAAAATAAGGCTGTATAGGCACCATGGACTAGATGGGTGGAGTAAATTTATTGAGTTCCTTATATTTTCCCATTAGTTTTTTATAGGCCAAACCAGACTATTGAATGGACTGTGAGCAGGTCTTATCACCCCCACCTTTTCTAATTCTCTACTATTGGTAGTGATTTCATTATGCCCCCAGGTAGCTTATATTGTTTTAAATTTATTATCTTCCAGGGAACTAGCAGCTATATAGTTTCCCATTTTGCTGGACCCACAATGATGGGTTTCACTACTTGAAGACACAACCTGAATTTGCCTGTAGTTGTAGTTACATCCAGATCCTGTAAAACATCTATACACAAAGCATATTCTGGAATGGGGAAAATATGTGCTAAAAAACAGCAGCCAAGAGCTATGCTTTGGATTTGTCCAGCCCCCTTCAGATTTCCTGGGCCAGAGCAGTTGGCCATGGCAGTGCACCAGGGCTCACCCATTTGTTTCCTGAGTTGGTGGCTATGATAAATCAGGAACAGTCCCATGTGTCTGCTGGAGGTGGGTCTAATTTATCTTTGTTCACTAGGCCCCATCGTATTCCTTTACAAGCCAAATGAGACTATCAAATGGGTTTTGAGCGGGCCTGATTACCCCTGCCTTTTCTCATTAAGTAGTGGTGGCGGCAACCTCGTTATGCCAGGTAACTTATATTGTTTTATGCTTATTATTCTCCAGAGGAAGCAGCAGCTGCATAGATTCCCAGTTTGCATGACCCATGAGGACAGGCTTCACTGCTCGAATATGCATCTTGAATTTGCGTGTCATGGTAGTTAGATCCAGGTCCTATAAAACATCTATGCCCAAAATATACTCAAGAATGGGGAAAATACGCATCAGAAAACAGCAGGGAGGGAGCTTGCCAATGTGTAGGTAGAAACTAGTTTGTCTGACCTTGCTCATTTGTTTCCCGTAACATCAATTGCTTTTATCTCTCCCTGAAGTATTGAGGACTTTCCATAGATCAGTGTGCATTCGGCAGCAGTGTCTATTAGAGCTAGTACACTCTGTTAGTGTGAAACTAATTAAATGGTTAATTCAACATGGGGCCTCTGGTCATCCCCTATTGTACTCACTAGATGGCAACATTGGCCGAACCCCTAGTCTCTAGTGGTAAGAGGTACCCAGCCCCCAAATTCCTCTGTTAGCAGAGGGTCTCTCAGGAACACATCTAACTTTTTTGAGCTTTCTTTCAAGGGAGTAAACTGCTTTCCCTTAGGCAACACCTTCCATAGGCTTAGCAAGACCCAATTGGATTGTTTGTTTATATTTCCTCTCAGGGTCCCAGGTAATACTAGATCTTGTCACATTTGTTTGCTAAAGACCCTGATGGGCCCCCTTTCTGCCATTTTATTATTGGCAGAGTCCTTTGTTTTTCTGTGTTGCAACCCGTCTGTTTCCCCCATGCCTGATTCTTTTGGTTTCATGTAAGTCAGTCACCACAGTGGCTACTATAGCAGTGGGTTGATTACTCATAGGTGCAAGGACAGATACTAAAGTCCCATACCATGCCCCAGGGCTGGGTAAGATACGGTCTTTCAAACGAGAGGAAAATAATTATTTGGTCCTCTAAAATGTTGAGTGTGAATGGCATGTTTCATTCCCAGTTCTCATATAATATCTTGTAGTCCTTCCATAGTGGTCCAGTGCAAGGAGGGGAGGGAACGTCCCCTTCATTAGGCCATGTCATCTTAATGGTAGAGTTTATCCAATTAATCAATTTAGCTAAACACTCACCCATGCCTGCGATATATAACCTTTGTAGCAAGGCAGGTTGAGCAGTGGCTGAAGTCATTTTTAGCATCTCAGACCCATCTAACATACCATCTGCCTCAATATCCCACCATTGTAACACCCAAGCTGTTACCCCTTCTTGGCTTTTTTGCTTAAAGTGGCTTATTAGCTCTAATTCCCTCAGTCATTTTCTGTCTTGCTGGAATTTATTCTCGGTCATGTCAAGGCTCATGAATGGCCTGGGTCTTTGTTTGAATCAAAGGGTGTGACTGTAAAACATTTTGCTCCTCCATGATAATGTTCTCCTGTGAGAATAGTCATTATTCCAGGGATCCTGTGTTTTTGGTCCCATTTCTGTTGAGATATAATAGTTCTCACTTTAGCATATGGTAGTCTGCACCCATGCATCTTTGCCATCTTACATGTCATAATTTCCAAGCATTCCTCCTGCTCTTGGATTCCTTTGGACATAATATCCATATTAGAGAGCATGTGGCCTACACATTCTTTTCCAAAGTCAACCCTTCTCTAGTCTGTTCTAATTCTCTCCTTACTTATCATTCTTTTTCCACAGTGTCTCATAATGCACTTAGTGATAGCCAACCTACTGCCATAATAGCTTGTTTACTTTCCCATCTCTATGTCCTTTTCCCTACCATTTTGTATAGGATAGCTAACAATCCCTTGGGCCATTTCAAGGTATCCCTGTACTCATGTACTGCTCCAAAATGCTCAAAAAACATAGCTGAATCTCCTCACATGGCCGTGGCTGGCCAGCTTGGGATTTCCCCACTGACAGTGGGATTTCCCTTACAGACAATGGGCTTTCCCCTGGCAGAGCCCATTTATCCATACTTGCTTTCGGTCTCTTGCCTGGCTCACCAATTGTTAGAAGATAGAGGAGGAACAATAAAGTATCCTCCAAACTGAGAAGACACTTTGAGACCTAAAAATGAAGGAAGCCACTCCATACCATTTACACACAGTTTTACTGTTGTGGAGATTGGGTGTATGATGATCCAGGTGCTACACGGCTGTTCTCCGCAATGTCAGGACCCTAATCCACAGATTTATAGAGCAAGGGGATGTGCAGAAGTCATTGTGGGGTTGGAGTTTAACAGATCATCTGTGCTCCAGAGTGGGGAGGGGAAGAAATGACGATATCTCCACTAGTTATGTAAACAACTTTAAGGAAGATCAGAACAAACCTTCCTGCATTTTGGTCAGGGGATACATTAACCTCTAAGGGGCCTGGAACAAGTAGCCCTGAGCAAGATCATTGCAGGGACATGAACAAGATGGAGGACCAAAGATAGAATCAGTATTATCTGCATTCCTACATCCATACAAAATGTAGTTGAGATGCTTTGGAATATTGTAGAAGAAGATATCCAAAGGGTTTAGGAGAGTGAAATGTTAGAGTGGGTTTGTCATTAACACTGCTCACTCACCTCAGAAGGGTATAGAGGACACACCTCCCAGTATGTAAGAAATAAATTTGTGAGGGAAGTCCCAGTGTCCTTGAAAAGCTCTGTGGTCACTCTTTTCTACAGATTAGAAATTACAGTAGAAACTGCTGCAACTTGGCACAGGGTGTGATCCCGGCGTTATGGGATCGAGCCCCATATCAGGCTCCTCCGCTATGAGCCTGCTTCTTCCTCTCCCACTCCCCCTGCTTGTGTTCCCTCCCTCGCTGGCTCTCTCTATCTCTGTCGCATAAATAAATAAAATCTTTAAAAAAAAAAAGAAAGAAAGAAAGAAAGAAACTGCTGCAACTGAAGTGGGATTCTTAAATGCAATGGGGATAATTGGATCCTGGGGGGCAGGAGCCAAATGATGGCACTTAATCACCAAAGATAAGGTGGATGTAGGGGCTGATTTTAGGCAACACACATGACTAGGCAGAAGGGCCCACTGTGCATACTGAGCTGATGCAAACAGGCTTATTAAATGACCCATCTTGACATAGCCATAGGCCCTAACTAACCAAAGAGCTACTTACAACTAGGCACAGGTGCCAAAAAAGGGACAATTCCATACATTCCCATACTTCCCCCCTCCACCCCATAGCCCCCCACCACTGCCCTGTGGCAGTTTCTACTTTGCTGTCCTGCCTGCTGTTCCCTTGCAGTGAATTCAATAAACTTCTATCTCCTTTGTTCTGCCTTGGGTGAATTCCTTCACCTCCAGTGCTGCCAGCCCCCACCCAATTGGAACACACCATAGTGGACATGGTTACCATAGTAGAAAGCAGAGTCGATGCAGGAGAGTTAGAATAGTCTGACTTGCAAAGACCTATGGCATTGGCTAGCTGATCATAGCGTCCCTGGAAGAGAAGTAGATGGGTTGTCTACTAAATTCCTATTTGATCTATATAAGCAGAAGAGTTCTAGGTCAAGTCACCAGAAGTCTAATTTGAATTAAAAAAAAGTTTCAGCCCCACAATTAATTCTAAAATTTGAGACAGTTTACAGATCCCAAACACTTAAATGAAAAGGAAAGTGGGTCTCCACTACGCTGTTGATTTTTATACTGATTTTTATACTGTTTATACTCTTTTTACTGTTCATTTTTTCTCCCAGCCTTCTCCAAAGAGGTACATAGCCTTTTACCAAGGTGATTAGGCATTGGAGAAAAGAAGAGAATTGGCTATTTTGGGAAATACTCAATATTGGCTCTAAACTGACACTAATTCTAGGAGACCCAAAACATTACTGTGGACCACAAATCAGGGCGGGTCCTTATGGAGGAAGGTGATCAATGGAGTTTTTGCTCAGGTCCATCTCACAGTGGGTCCAGTATAGTGTTTCCCCAGTTCCAGAATGGATAGATGGAATTGACGTTCTCAGAAGCGGGCAGAATTTCCACATTGGCTTCCAGATCTGTAGAGTGAGAGCTATTATAGTATGAAAGGCCAAGTGGAACTCACCAGGACTGCTTTTATCTAGCAAAATAGTAAACCAAATGCAATGATGCATTCCTGGAGGGATTCCAGAGATTAGTGGGACCATCAAGGACTTAAAGGATGTGGGGATTGTGATTTTCACCACCACATCCCCATTCAACTCATCTATTTGGCCAATGAAGGAAACACAACAGATCTTGAGGGATGACAATGAATGATCATAAACTTGACCAGGTGGTGACTTCAACTGCAGCTGCTGTTCCAGATCTGGTTACATAGCTTCAGCAAATTAACATAGCCCCTACTCCCTGGTATGCAGTTATTGATCTGGTAAATATTTTTTTCTCCACACCTATTAGTAAAGACCACAAGAAACAGTTTGTTTTCAGCTGGCAAGACCAATAATACACTTTCACTGCCTTAGGTTTATATCAACTCTCCAGCCATACATCATAATTTACTTCTCAGGAATCCTGATTGCCTTTTCTTTCCACATAATATATTGGCCCATTGGTTTTGAGCCATTGGCAGGCCCCAATAGACAAATAATAATGCAGACTCAGGATTTTGGAATGACGTCATGACATCCTCTGCAGATAACTACTCTCCTTTTGAAAAACAGCTTTTAGGGGCACCTGGGTGGCACAGTGGTTAAGTGTCTGCCTTCAGCTCAGGGCGTGATCCCAGCGTTATGGGATCGAGCCCCACATCAGGCTCCTATGCTATGGGCCTGCTTCTTCCTCTCCCACTTCCCCTGCTTGTGTTCCCTCTCTTGCTGGCTGTCTATCTCTGTCAAATAAATAAATAAAATCTTAAAAAAAAAAAAAGAAAAGAAAAACAGCTTTTAGCTTGGCTACTGGGTATTACTTGGCTTAAAAACAGGCTGCCAAGTTCATGAGCTGCTCATCATGAACTGGGTGTTACCTGATCCACCAAGTCATAAAGCCAAATGTGCATAGCAGCATTCCATCATCCAGTAAAATGGGGGTTCCTCAAAAAGTTAAAAATAGAGCTACCCCTATCACCCAGCAATTGCACTACTGGGTATTTACCCCAAAGATACAGATGTAATGAAAAGAAAGGGCACGTGCACCCCAATGTTCATGGTAGCAATGTCCACAATAGCCAAACTGTGGAAGGAGCTGAGATGTCCTTCAACAGATGAATGGATAAAGAAGATGTGGTCCATATATACAATGGAATATTACTCAGCCATCAGAAAGGATGAATACGTATCATTTGCATCGACATAGATGGAACTGGAGGGGATTACACCAAGTGAAATAAATCAAGCAGAGAAAGACAATTATCATATGGTTTCACTTAACATGTACAACATAAGGAATAGCATGGAGGACATTAGGAGAAGGAAGGGAAAAATGATGGGGAGGAAATCAGAGGGGGAGATGAAGCATGAGAGACTATAGACTCCAGGAAACAAACTGAGGGTTTCAGAGGGGAGGGGATTGGGGGGATGGGTTAGCACAGTGATGGGTATTAAGGAGGGCACATATTGCAATGAGCACCGGGCATTATATGCAAACAATGAATCATGGAACACTACATCAAAAACTAATGAAGTACTGTATGATGACTAACATAGCATAATAAAGAAAGAAGGAAGGAAGCAAGGAAGGAAGGAAGGAAGGCAGAAGAAGAAAGAAAGAAAGAAGAAAGAAAGAAAGAAAGAAAGAAAGAAAGAAAGAAAGAAAGAAAGAAGAAAGAAAGAAAGAAAGAAAGAAGAAAGAAAAGAAAGAAGAAAGAAAAGAAAGAAAAAGAAAGAAAGTGGTATATATGAGATTGGGTCTGAGCAGGCTCTCAAGGCACAAGGTACATTAGGAAGTGGTCCAAATGCTCATGGCCCCCACTCCTACCTTCTTTCTCCTGGCCTCCACCTATGGCCTCACAGGGAGTTCTCTAAAACCAGCTGAATGAGGAAGAGAAAACTTGGGGCTGGTTTACAGATGGTTCTACATGATATGCGGGCACTAACCGAAGTGGACAACTGCAGCACTATGACCCCTTTCCGTGGCATCCCTGAAGGACAGTGGTGAAGGGAAACCCTCCCAGTGAGCAAAACATTGAGCATCTGGTTGTTCATTTTGCATGGAAGGAAAAATGGCCAGACATGCAATTATATACCGATTCATGAGCTGTGGCCATGGTTTGACTGGATTGTTGGGGTCTTGGAAGAATCATGATTAGAAAATTCCTGACAAAGAGGTCTGGAGAAGGGGCACCTGAGTGGTTCAGTCAGTTAAGCGTCTGCCTTCAGCTCAGGTCATGATCCCAGAGTCCTGGGATTGAGCCCTGCATTGGGCTCCCTGCTCAGTGGGGAGTCTGCTTCTCCCTCTGCCCCTCACCCAGCTCTTGTGCTCCCTCTCACTCTCTCTCTCAAATTAATAAAAAGTCTTTAAAAAAAACAACCAAGAGATCTGGAGAAGAGGTATGTGGATAGAGCTCTCTGAATTGGCAAAAAGCATGACTATATTTTTATTCCATGTAAATGCTCACCAAGGGGTAACCTCAGTAAATCGAGTGGATAGAATGATCTGTTCTGTGGCTACCAGTCAGCTTCTTTCGCCAGCCACTGCTATCATTGCCAATGAGGTCATGAACAAAGTGGCTGTGGTGACAGATGGAGGTTATGCACGGGCTCAGAAATATGAGACTGTAAGCTCCCAAAGGGAGGGACTGTGACTGTTTCCTTTGCTGTTGTGTCTCCAGAGCTGACAGCATTGTTCAATGAGTAAATACATGAATTACAAAAGTTTCAAAATGTAGTACTGAGAAAAGAGACCATGGAACAGCTCTAGGTAATAGTTTCTTATTAACTCATTTAAAAAGAGTGGTGACCATGAACATTTCTGAAATTCTGTATTTAAAGTTAAGTGATGGGAGATACACACACATATTTGTATATTACTAATACTTACTTTTTAAACTCCCAGAAATTTTTCAGATTTTTATATCATACAAAGGTAACTGAATTTAGGAAACAACACCAATTTCAAATTTCATAGACAAAACAAATGTGGTCTTATCACTGTAACTTTCATCAATTAAAAATCACTAACAGAGGGACACCTGGGTGGCTCAGTTGGTTAAGCATCTGCATGCAGCTCAGGTCATGATGGGATCGAGTCCCTTATTGGGGTCCCTGCTCAGCAGAGAGCCTGCTTCTCTCTCTCTCCCTCTGCTGCTCCCCCTGCTTGTGCTCTCTGTTAAATAAATATTTTTAAAAAATCACTAACAGAAATAGGGCAGTCTTTACTTGCTTAAGATTTTGTAAATATACCTTTGAGATGGTGATGGAAATATGTGCACCAAATGGCAGTTTCCTAATTACAGTAGTCTCCCCTTCTCTGTGGGTAATAAGTTCCCAGACCTCCAGTGGTTGCCTGAAACTGCAGATAGTACCAAACCCTCTATACACGTTTGACTACACAGGTTTGAACAGTGCAGGCCCACTTCTTTTTTATACAGTATAGTTTTAATGAATTAAACATAAAAGCTACTCCCACATGCTTCTACACAAGAGGTTACAAACCCTTTTATCTTAATGAAAATGTCACTTGAAAGACATATTATACAAAGCGTAGTTTCAGTAAGTTAAGCACAGGAGTATTCCAACATTTTTGTTTTTTTTAAAGATTTAGAGAGAAAGAACTTGAGCTGGGGGAGGGGAAGATCCTCAGGCAGACTCCCTGCTGAGCGGGGACCCTGAGATCATGACCTGAGCTGAAACCAAGAGTCAGCCGCCCAACTGACTGAGCCACCCAGGCGCACCTCCAATATGCTTCTGCGTAGGTTTCCATAGACTTACATCTCAAAGATTTTATTTGAAACAAGTTATATACAGTGATATCAATGGTTTAAGTATATGGCTTATCTCATATGTGTAGGCCTACTTATATGTGGATTCTTTTACAGTAATGTACATATATTTTCCTTACGATTTTAACATTCTTATTGTAAAAATACAGAGTATGTATAACATACAAAATGTGTTGTGTTATTGGTAGGGTTTCTGGTCAATAGCAGGCTATTAAGATTTTGGGGAATCAAGTTATACAGAATTTCAACTGCCTAAGGTGGGGGTGGGGTTGGCACCCCTAAACCCCACATTACTCAAAGGTCAATTGTACTGTTTTTTCCTATACATACATATATATGATAAAATTTAACTTGTAAATGAGGTACAGGACAAGATTAACACTAAAATAGAATGGTTATAATAATATACTATAGGGGACCCTGGGTGGTTCAGTCGGTTAAGTGTCTTGACTCTTGGTTTTGGCTCAGGTCATGATCTCATGGGTTGTGAGATCAAGCCCCAAGTTAGGCTCTGTGCTCAGTGGGGAGTCTGCTTGAAGATACTCTTTGTCCCTCCTTCCATTCTCTTTCAAAACAAATCTTGAAAAAGATAACATACTATAATAAAGCTATGTGGTCTCCCAAAATCTTACTGTACTCACCCTTCTTGTGATGTAGGATGATATAGTGCCTATGTGATGAGATGTAAGGTGAAGGACAGGCATTGTGGTATAGCACTAGGCTACCGACCTTCTGCTCACCTGTCAAAAGGATAGTTTGCTTCTGCACTGCAGTTGCCTGAAACCATGGGAAGTGAAAACACAATGGAGGTTGGGGGGGCTACCACTGTACTCTGAGCACTTTTCCTCCCCTAATAACATGCCCAAGTGTCACAGCTACAAACCCATATAAGCCAATTCATCCCTCATAATTTGCCAAATTTTCTCACCTTTCCTTATTTCCTTTGGAATATAACTAGCATAGGGAACCATTTTTGGATGTCCAGACTATAGGAAATACTGTTAGTCTGTTCTTCGGATTAGATTCTTATAGTGATAAAACTTGCTTCCAGCTCTTTTTCAAGTCTATTGGCTCCTTTGAAATTCCTTTAGATGATAGATGTGGTTGGGTACTTTCCACAAACTTAAAATATAAAGGCCTTTGGAAGTTACAAAAACATCAAATAGTTTAGACATCTGAGGCGGTCTCTCTGCTTTCAGACTTGGAAACTTTTTGAAAGAAAAAGCCATCAACGTTGGGGAGGGTACGTTTATGGTGAGTGCTGTGAATTGTATCATAACTGATGAATCACAGACCTCCGTACCCCGGAAACAAGTAATACATTTTATGTTAATAAAATTTTTTTTAAAAAAGAGGATGTCAAGGTAATTCAATGGGAAAAGAATAGTCTTGTCAACAAAGAGTGTTGTAACAATTGTATATCCAAATGCAAATGAAAGAAACTGGATCCCTACATCACATTTACAAAAATTAATTCAAAATGGACCATAGACCTAGATATAAGTGTCAAAACTTTAATACTCTTAGAGAAAACATAGGTATAGTGTGACCCTGGATTAGGTAATAGTTTTTTAGCTATGAAACCAAACATACAAGTGACAAAAGAAAACAAAAAGAGGAAAATTAGACTTCACCAAAATGGGAGATTTTTGTATTATTCAGCCTTAAAAAGGAAATCCTGACACATTACATGAATGCATCTTGGAGACATGATGCTAGGTGAAATAACCCAATCACAGAAGAACTGTATATTGTACAATTCCATCTATATAAGATACCTAGAGTAGATTGAGTCAGAAAGTAAAAGGGTAGTTGCCAGGGGCTTGGGGGAGGGAGAATACGGGGTAAGTATTTAGAATTACAGTATTTCCCAAACTAGTTCTGGAGATGATGGTGGTGAAGAGTGGTGATGATTGCCTATCAATGTGAATGCACCTAATGCCATACAACTATACTTTCAAAAATGGTAACTTTTGTTGTATGCATTTTACCACAATAAAAAAAAAATCTCTTGTACTTCAAAAAGAAAAAAAAAAAGAAAACGCCATCAGACTTTCCTTCAGTTCAGCACCCAGATGTTTCCTTAGATTCTTGAGTTGTTTCAGGATTCTGTGGACAACATTCTGAGTAACCTGCTGTTGCAAGATGAAGGAATCCTTTCTCAGAGAAAGCTTGTGTGGTAGATTGTATTTTCCCCACAATGGAAATGGACGAAGGTTACTGAAGGTTTTGGGGGACAGAAGGTTCTAACTGTCCTCCATCTCTCATTCCCTTCATAATGGATTATGGCTAGATTAAATATTTCACCAGTTTATTCATGTATTTTCTTATTTGATGAGAAGCATGAAATTTTTGAACACATATACGTGCTTTAGCTTGCACAACGTACGTACCTTCATTTGTCCCCCTACTAAAAAAGGTGCGGCTTCAACTGACAGGTTAATAATCATCCATAATCCACCCAAAAGTTGGCATATTTCCTTTCCATCTTTTTAATATGCAAAAATGTTGTCTTATTTGTATTTACTGCCTGTATAACCATTTGCTTGGACTGCTTTGTTCCAAGTTTATTTTTAATTCAGAGATTAGGCAGCTAAGCCCAAGGCTGGCCTAGTGATCACTGATCCATCTTCCCAGGCCAGGGGACTATTTTCGCAGCCCACGTTCATCTCTTGTGGATCTGTAACACATTTTTTCCAGCTCTTACCAAGCATCTGAGACTTGTTCCTCACAGCCATTAAATTTACTTTTGCTAACACTGGGTAACAAATGAAGCTTTTCCTAGAAGAGTGATGTGGTTAAGTCAAAGAAAGATTTGGCAGAACAAAGACACAACAGATTTGGTCATCTAGAATGTGGTCCTTATTCAACTGCAAAGTAGTCACATGGTTTTCACCAGCAATTTAAAGAGATTGCTTCAATAACTGGCTTGAGATTTTATCCCCTAACCTCATTAGGTTAAAACCATCTTGAGTCTGAGGATCTCCTTATCTCTTATCTAAAACCGAAGAATCTGTATGTCTATTCACTTTTCTAAAGAGTGTTAACTATTAAAACTTTATTGAAACAATTTACCTTTGTCCTTCCAGGCTGCCCTAGTTTGCCAGATTCAAGGGTTGGGTCAACACAGCCAATGGGCAGCTGACATAAAATCTGCATATTTATAACTAGAAGATCCCGAGGGCCACCCAGTGTCCTCCTAATGCACCACGGGCATATTCAGTTATGTCTTTATAACCCAGTTATACTTCCTGACTACACAAAAGTTAATGCACTGAAAACAGAGAAGTTCCACCTCTACGTATTGAATAAAACTTTTTTATTTTAAAAGGTAAAGTTTTATATATCCTTGAAAAATGAAAATTCCAAAGTCTTAGAATTAAGCAATGAGTCTTCAACATTATGAAGCTATTTATAACAGTAATTAAAGTAGTGGTAATATTTTACCCTTATAAAAATGTCACAGAATTCAAATCACAACTTGGATCCTCAATGATTCAAGTGTCTTATCTTCAACAATGAGGATTGGTCAGTTTTAAGATAAAATTCCTGCAGATATGCTGTCCTCCAGTCCTCTGAACTCCTGGTCACACAGTGGGATAGCTGGCTGCCGTGGCAATTCCACAGTGGTTGTTCTGGTCTTTGGCCATTTTTACGTAGCCATTAGTGCCCCATTCTGGACCCCAACTGAAAGAAGAGCATATTTTCTGTTTTATACAAAGAATCAAATACACATTAAGTTCATTAATAATAATAACTAATAATTAGAATAGGGCTTTCCACTTACCAGGCACTAGTCTAAGTGCTGTTACATGTAAGTATATTAATTCCCATTAATCCTTAACATTCTAAGGCAGGAAACTGAGGCAGAGCTAGGATTCCAATGTAGCAGTCTGTTTCTACAGGCTATCTTATACCTCATCTCAATTAAAGAACTTTAGCAGTGACAATTGATCCTGACAAGCCTCAAAGCCTCAGAAAGTTGGGAAGCAGCATAAAACGACAGGGCCACCAATGGTAACAGGAAGGATGCACAGAGTCCACTGGACTCTTGGAAAAACCTTTCCAACTTAAAGAGCCAGCAGTTCTTTGTGCTCAGTATACTTTGTTAAAAACCTGGACACAGAAAAAGGAAACCAGCCTTAACCTTACAGGTGCAAAATCCTTATCTGTAACTCTTAGGACCAGATGTATTTCTGAGTAAAAAAAAAATTCAGAATTTAGAAATGCAATGTTACAAATGCATAATAATTCCAACAAGCTACAGAATCTTGTAATCTTGTAATCAAACATCGTTTTACCTTTATAAAAATGTCAGAGTGTTCACTCTTATGTGGGAGAAAGACCTCTGGGGTTTCAAAGTTGAGCATTTTTGGACTTGAAATCAAATACTGATTCCAAACAAACATGCCCTTTTCAATTTAATATATATAACATTTGGAGTTTTATACCTGTTCTTGACGATCCAAAATTTATTGTTATTTGAATCTGTTCCTTCAAAGCCATAGCCAACCACCAGAA
The DNA here is from genome assembly GCF_002007445.2 of Ailuropoda melanoleuca. Lineage (NCBI taxonomy): Eukaryota > Metazoa > Chordata > Mammalia > Carnivora > Ursidae > Ailuropoda > Ailuropoda melanoleuca. Next base: position 42,059,791 of record NC_048234.1, read on the forward strand.
CACCATGATCCAGGTCTTTGCTGCTGCAGTCTGGATCATAATAAATGCCTAGGAGAGTAAAATTCAGTGTCAGGGTAAGAAGCTCCAAGTGACATATGACAGTAACTCACCCCATCTACCACAGTTGAGAGAGACATCTTAAAATGCAATTAAATGTCCTAAAAAAATTCCAAATAAAGCTTAAATACTTAGCAAAAAATTGTTATGGCCCATAAAAAGGAAAAGTCAAACTCAATTTACTAGAAATCAATCCAAGCTATTTTCTACTTGAAAAAAGTACAAAGATTTCCAATAGTAAGATCTAGTTACCAAGGCTAAGGTCATTTAGCCACTCTTATTATTTAGCATAATCCTTTCTATTCCTAAAAGGAAACAGCACAAAACAATGTACCACCTGAGCCACAGAGTTCTTTATAATTCTATAGTGAACAGTTTTTGGAAAAAAGGTACAACAACTGGACAATTATTTGTATTTACAGAACTACACAGCCATTTAAAAACATTTAGAAAGAATCTGTCATGAGAAAATGCCTAAAGTATATCAAATGGAAACATCACTGTATTAAATGCACACTCAAATTCTAGTCTTGGAAAGCAGGACTCCGAAGTCAATCACGGTGGTTTTCCAATTTTGCCTGCCTGAATTTCTACAGTAAAAATGTAAAGGCCTACCTGATTTATAGAACTGGAACGACTGATGGCCTGCATCAATAGCAACAGAGATGGGCCCTACAGTTGCCACTGCCTTCATAAGGGCCTTCTCCCGCTGAGGGATGTCCACGAAGCCGGTGTCATTGGCAGCAGAACACTCAGGCTTGTACTTACAGCTATCTGTGTCCTTTTAAAGGTAAATGGGAAAGAAACTTGATCACCACCATCCAGCTCCTGGGGGACACGAGTTCTAGGACCTCAAGACTCAGCAGTTTGCAGCTTAATGATTTCCAAGTGGACTTTGTTGTAAGTTAACAGCAAAATGCTACTGGTTGATTTGAAATTGAAAAATCAGCAGATGTTTCTTCAGTGTCTACTTTTCCGTAAGAAATTTTTCACTATGGAGAAATATGTATTGTGCACGGAATGGTATAAAAAGTCTCCACGTTACATAGAAGAACAGCCATACACAAACCATCTATTCAGAGAACCTGTGCAAAGGCTGATAATTTATAGCGGCAGTTCTGTCAGTTTGCACCTAAAATATGAATGCTAAATAAAGTGCCTGTTATCTTTGAAAATGTTCAATTCAACTTTCAAAATCAGGGCTGGAATAACAAGATAAGGAGCTCCATTTACCGTTCCAAGGTATGGGTAAGATTCCTCTGAGTCCAGGCCTCCATTCTCCTTCACATACTGGAAGGCGTTATCCATTAGGCCACCATTGCAGCCCTCATTGCCTTGAGACCGAGAACAGTCCACCAGGTTCTGCTCACTCAGTGACACAAGTTTGCCAGTTTTCTGGAACATCTGTCCTTCGAGGGCACCAGTTGCACTAAAAGCCCAACAAGAACCACACTGACCCTGAAAATAAAAAAGTTATCAGTTTACAAGACAACAATAGCCCATACACCTAATATTCTTAAAACAAAAAAGCAAACTGATGTCACTCCACAGTCTACCAAAGCAAGGACACTAATTCCTTTTGGCTTTACTCTTAGGAGATCTGCTAAATATTATACCTGATTCTTCACAGGAGTTACATAGCCTTTCAGAGTCCAATCCACAGATTTGGGGATCTCAGCAAAGAGAGGTTCTTGGAACACCTTCCCTTTCCTGGGTTTCTGGTTTCGAAAGCCATTCATCACCTGCCTGAATTCTTCATTGGTCTTTAAGGAGAAGTAAGTAAAATGTTGAAAAAACAAGAGGTTATTCTGCTGAAGAACAAAGAGGAAGCACAAAAAGTTCAGCAATCCGTGCCACACTCACCATGTCACCAAAGGCGTTCATTGCCATTGTGAAGCCATGTTGCCCTTGGCTGTATTCCCGATTATGCAGGTCAATCATCTTCATATTCTTCTCCCACACTGCTCTCCTCCATCCTTCTTCATTCTAAAGCAAATATATAACTTATCTTTATTTCTACTTAAAACCGAGCCCATCCTCACCAAGTGGATTTGCAGACGGATAGGGAGAAAAACCACTGCCAGGAATGGCTTTGTATTTCTGTTGGAGCTGTTCTTTAACAACCAAACACCAGAACTTATGTCCATACTGTACTCAATAATGGGTGCCGTGAAGTTACTGCCTTGGTAAAAGCTGGCCTCTAGATGCTACTCTCTACCTATAAACTCCCAACAGCAAGGGCCTTTCTCTTGGGGTCCCTCTGGACAATTTCAAGTGTTACCAACCATGCCATATAATCTCCTGTGCGTTGCCTTCCACTGGTACCACTGTTCAGTTAAGCTTTGATCAAGTTTTGGAGCCGCTGAGGCTATTCCCAAGCAAAGGACAGACAGGAAGAGTGAAGGATTCATGTTTCAAAAACCTAGTAAGGAAAATGAAATGAAGAGTCAATGAGACCGATCCTTTAAAAAAAAGCCATCCTATTTTATCCTGAGATGTTATGGAGTAAAAACACTTAAATCATCTTTCCGAGTATTTACAGGTCTGTGAAAGAAGGCTATGGATGTGGGTGGAGAAAAACAGGCCAAGGACTTAAACAGTGGAAGTATGATTCAGCCATCAACTGAAAAACAGGCTGACAAGTGCTGTAGGAATTCAAACTGACTTCATTCTAACAGTGCAATGACAATTTAGGTTTTCATAGGGGTCTCAGAATCTTGACTCAACTAAGAAACTGTTGGTCCAAGTTATTTACTGAAAATTCCGAGGTAACCCAGGAAATCTTATTTAACCAGGGCACCTGATCCCAAATAGGGGGAGGGAACCCCTAGGACTTAGTAGCCACCTCACACTTTTCTTCTAGACTAATGTACAGCATGGCATTGAGACAGGCCTTCGAATCTCCGGTTCTTTAATTGACAACTTCGTGAAAGGCCTTCCCAGAAGTTGGGCAAGAGTGCACTCAATGCTCCGCTGTCCTCACATGGGGCCTCTGCCGCCAATACTCCCATTCAATCCCCCAAATCGAGGACGTGGTCACGAGGCACAAGGGAGTCCCGAGCCCCCAGTTGCCGACCCGGGCAGGGCCAGGCTATGCCGAGCCTCAGAGCACGGTCCCAGGCGGGGCCAAGGGCGGCGCGGCAGGCGGGGCCGGGCTGGGGGGCTCTCCACCCGGCTCGCCGCCCTCAACTTCCAGAGGCTGTTGATGGGCAGCCGCGCAAGGAGCGCCAGGCCCCGCAGCCGGTGCTTAGGTCAGGCCGCGTGTACCTCGTTAGCAAGGCCGGGTCCCGCAGCCGCCCAGCTACCGGACCTGTGCCCGCCACGGCCCAGAGGCGGACCGGTTCCTGCACAGCCTAGGACCTCCCGGTGGTCTCTGCGCCGCCCTGCGTTCCCCAAACCGTCCTCCCCCGACTTCCCCTCCTCAAGGCTTACACGATCCGAGCAACGTCGACTCAGCCTCATCAACTCCAGGCGAGCGGACTCTCTAATTCCCGCGGATCGCACCCGCCCCTCGCCCGAGCCCCGGGGTGGATCCCCTCCTCCAGTCCCTGTCCCCCGACGCGCTCGGTCCCCGGTCTGCGACGCTGACCTGCGGCGCCCACAGCTGCGCAGGCGCACTCCACAGACGCACGCAGCCCTTCCCAGATCGCCGAGGCCTGGGATTCTGGCCCGGTTGCTCCTGACTCAGCCTTTAAGGTCTCTGGAATTCAGCCCGCTCGGCCCCGCCCTTACCGCCTGCCCGCGCGGCGATTGGCTGCGGCGATTGGCTGCGCCGGCCTGTGGGCGGGGCCTCCAGGCGTGGGACTCCCAGCGCGTGACGCGGCTGGGTCTCAACTTGCCCCGGGGCCGCTAGCGCCTGCTTCAGTGGGCGCGGGGATAGCGCTGAGGGGGGCAAGGCGGAGGGTACGGAGACCTGGGGACCCCATTACCCCGAATTCAGGAGATCGGCGGGTAGTTCATGAAAGGAAGCTTACAGGGAGCCCCGAATGGCTTTTCAGCATCGCTCTGCTTGTCCTTTAGTTCTGGAGTTTTGGGTTACAATTTCCCGTAGGTTTGAGAACAGTATAATCTAGTGGTTCCTGTTTATTCCGAGCAAAGGCGGGGCGGGTGGAGGATGCAGGATGGGATGCCTCTGGGTTTGGGAAGAATTTGGAGTGGACTGGAAATCCCCCAAGTACGGGACGCGATGGGCAAGACCTAAATCCTTGGAATGGGCGTACAGACGGGATGGGCGTACAGGGAAGGCGTGGCGTCTTGTCATACTTCTCTCCAGTTTCTCCCCCCTCTTCCCTCTCAAATCTTTCTCAAAACCAATCGAAACAAATTATTTACAGAAAAAAAAATGGTTTAATAAAAAGGAGAAAAGCGGTTAAGAAGGGTGGAAACTTACATTTTCCTACGCTCCAGGGATTGATTGTTAGGTCTTTCTCAGAATCCATTGCTTCTCTTGAGCTATAAGGAATGTGCTTTAATAACACTTAATATCAGTGTTTAGGTTATGCAGTGTAAAGAAGTGTTTTAGTTGGAGAACAAATATATACGGTTGACCCTTGAACACCGTGGTTGTTAGGGGCAACAACTGCCCATAAAGTTGAAAATCTGCATTATAACTTTTGAATGGCCAAAACCTTAACTACTAATAGCCTACTGTTGGCCAGGAGCCTTACCAATGACATAAACAGTGGACTAACACATATATTGTATGTTGTAGGTATTATATATTGTATTCTTATAGTAAGCTAGAAAAGATGTTACTAAGAAAATCATAACGAAGAGAAAATACATTTACAGTATTCTAGTGTATTTATTGATGTAACTGAATTCCACATTTCAAACCTGTTGTTCGAGGGTCAACTGTATGTAGAGATTTAAGGAAATTAATTCAGCAATGTTTCTAAAATTTTCTTTTTTTAATTGCGTAAGAAACACTCATTGTAGAAACTATATTTTAGAACATGAACACCCCTATCCCCTCCTTCCTCTTTTCTAGGCATATCTTTATATATATATTTTTTTCATTTTACAGAAATGGAGTCATAGTGCATGTCAATTTGTACTTAGTTAAAATTAAATTGATAATCTTTGTAGAAGCAAAATCAGACAAATATTTTTGAAAGTCAACTTATTACAAATTTCATTTTATGTCCTTTGAAAGTGGAGTCCTTTTCATCTCACACACAGCTAGGGGCCCAAAGTTCTCAGGTTGTTACGGAAGTGTATTGCATATGACTGAACTTTGGTTTTTTGTTTTATCCTTTGAAAAAAAAAGTAATCATGGTAGTTAACACAAGCATCCTCCACATGTGGAAATAAATGAAGGTCACCCACATGATACAAAAAGAAGACAATTCAAAAACAGCCAGAGTGAGGGAAAGCTTTAATTATGAAAAAAAGGGAGGCTTCTGTAAAAGGCTGTTGTCACCGGGAAGCTGGATGACGAATAACTAGAAATGGAACCTCATTTATGTGATTGGTTTGGGGAGAATATTTGGATTTCTCTGGTTTGTCCGGGTTGGAAGTGGAGGCAAGGATAAATTGAGAGCCATTCAGCAAGTACTGACTGTTCTGAGACTGTTGCCTGAGAGGTTTCTTTTGTGGGTCAGAGTTCTTTGTCATGTAAAGTTTGGCCTTTGTTTGCTTGTTTACTCAGTCAATCACAAGAAATCTAAATTATTCCAGCAGGTGGGTTTTACAGTTGCCCTGGGGTCACAGCTCCAGAAGATTGCCCAGGGTGGAAAAACCTGCTACCGCGGGAATGCCTGCACCTTAGGCAATAGTCTGGCGGGAGGCTGCCGAGCAGGTGCTGCTCCAAAGAATGGTATCACCTTCCCTTGTTGGAATGTGATACAAAATCAATGGAGGACAAAATGGTCTCCACAGCAAATATGCTCAGAACCTAAAATTAAATCAAGAAATATCTAAATTCAGGAGAAATATAGGAGAAAGCCATTTGAAGATATTATTGCTCCAACTCATGACATGTACTTTTACATAATCTGTTAAGTAATGCATTACAGAAATGTGTATTACTAACCATCGTGTTCCTTTTCTGCTTATTCTACTGCTATTCCTTTGCAAAATAACCAAGATGGGTGCTAATATTAAAATAGTCACATTTTAATTAAGCAACCAAGACTTAGCTCTGCCTTCGATAAAATTCAGTTGTCAGAATTTCCCAGTTCCTGTTTAAAATGCAGTCTCTGTGAAAGTATATTCTCATGTGCATGTCTAGATTTCTTTGGCTCACCAGTAAAACAGGATATAATTCTTTACCTCATCTCTAGAAGTTTTAAACAATGGGGCAATGAACAAATCCAACGTAATGTTATTCAGGACCCTGGGGCCGCTTAGCACCTCTCCCCAAAATAACAACCGCTCCAATTTGTTTAAATTCAATGTGCCAAGACATTAAAAACATTGTCCAGACAACTGTCCATTTGTAAATGGTTTATTATAATTTATAATTTTATGAAAATTATGATTAGATGTTCCTATGAAGCCACTTATGAAATAATTTTTTTTTTGAGCTACTGTAACCTTGTCTTTTCTATATGGTTAAACAGTCAACCAATTCCTTAAGTAAATCAATCCAGAATTAATTAAATTCCTACTTTGTGCTCATTGCCCTCTCCTGGCATAATTTGTGCATTCACACATTCTACACGTAACTTCGCTCACAGCTCTACTGAAGCTCAGCCTTTCCATTCTAAAATCTGGGATTAACTACAGTAATTTCGATTTTACAGCCTATGAGCACAGCCGTGATCAATATCATTTAATGAGATTATGGCAAAGCATCTTGATGTAGTAGATAACAAAAGAGCTGACCTTGTGGGATTTTCCCCACCGCCAAGACTATAATTCACAAACTTTCCTTTGATTGCCAGAGGATCTCTTCCTCAAAACTTTAAAAACAGTCTTTTCATGAAACAAGATGTATCAGTTTCTTATGGCTGTTGTAACACATTTCCACAAACTTGGTGGCTTAAAACAACGTTCTCTCACGGTTAAGGAGGGCAGAAGTACAAAATCGCATCACTGGGGTTGAAAGCCAGTTGTCACAGGACCGTGCTCCCTCTGGAGGCTCTGCGGGAGAACCTGTTCTCTTCCAGCTTCTGGTAGCTTTAGCCACTTCTTGGTTTGCGGCACATCACCCCAATCTCTGCCTCTGTGGTCACATTGCCTTCTCCTCTTTTGTCCGTGTCAAATTTCCCTCTACCTCCCTCTTATAAGAACCCTTGTGTTTGCATTTAGAGCCCATCCACATAATCCAGGATATCTCTCCCTCTCAAAATACTTAATCACATTTGCAAAATCTTTGCCAAGGTAAGGTAACATTTACAGGTTCCAAGAATTAATATCTGGTATCTTTGGGGGCCATTATTTAGTCAACTGCAACATGGCATAAATAAAAACTAGTTTCTTGACAAGGGTGATCAAAACTGTGTTTAATTTAGGCTAGCTTGACTAGGACAGCTAGCCCATAAACTCTACGTGAACCTTCCCACTCTGTAAATTTGCTCATGTCCCTATACAGATATTTCCTGCCTTGACTCTCCTGTTAGTGCAATGTTTGACACAGTTTTTTAAGTTTCAAGACTCCTACACAGCAGTTTTTATTACCTCTTCCTTCCCCAAGCCCACTTACTCTTTCCTCAGCCACCTATCCCAGGGTCTCTGCATATAAAAGCATTGCTTACCCACCCTTTCCTGAAGACATTTCTGGTTTGTGCTTTGAGCATCTCCCTATGGCAATTGCCCCCATTAATAAAGTCTTCCCTTACAAAGGTAGGTTCTTGCATTTCTTCCCCTGACACCTTGAATCATTTTGGTAAGGTCCCCTCCCTATGGAAATATCATTTGTGCTATTAAGAGTCAGTTTGCACATACATGTGCCAGGGGTTTGTTCCGCAGAAAAGGCATCTACTTCTGGAAACTAAAGTATTATTAGAAAAGATTCCTGCAGCGATGATAATTGTGATGATAATGATGATAGTGACCACGATGAGGGTACCAACAGCTAAATAACACTTAGGTGCCAGGCACTGTTCTGAGTATGTTCTAGCTGCTCTATCATTTATTCTTCACAACAACCCTGTGACAGTGATTCTCAAACTTGAGTGAGCATCTGAATTACCTGGGGACTTGTGAAACCTGATTGCTGACCTCTATCCCCTGAGTTTCTGATGCAGTGGGTCTGGCAGGGGTTTGAGAATTTGCTTCTCTAACAAATTCCCAAGTAATGTTGATTCTACTGGTCAGGGACCCACTTTGGGAATCACTGCCCTAGGAGATGGGTGCTATTGTTCACCCCATTTTATAGATGAAGATGGTCATGGCATGGGGTATACAAAATCAAGGTTGATTCAGGTTCCTCTTTAGAGTGAAGGAAGAACCTAAACGTACTTTAGGACAGCAGGATTTAGAAAAGGAAGCTGGGCTTTGGGGGACTTTGCCCTCTTCCCTCAGCCCCAGCCCCTATCACTTACTTGGCAAACTGGACTCTGGGTGCCAGGGGGCAGCAGGGGAAGTGGAAAATGATGGGGGCCATAGTCAGATAAAGTGTCAAAGTTCCCCAGGGCCAGGCTCTCCACTTGCCTGGAGCCTTACCTGGCATTAGGCTGAAAGGAAGGGAAGACCGGTGAGCCATGCAGAAGGCATTGCTGCCCTCCCTGGGCTGGGCTTCCACATCTTCCTGTCCCATTACCTTCCAGGAAGATGTTTTGCCCTGTGCCTCCTGGGTGTTTCCTTGCTTATCATTTCTCAAAAACAAAAGCTCTGTTACCTTAACTGTGATCAATTCATTGTCAGATTTTAAGTCTACCTCTGATGGCAACGCTTCAGTGACTCAATGGTTTTGAGAAGCTCAGGTATTTAAAAAGTGAGGTTCATTCATTCACCAATTCTAGAAACACACACGTAAAGCATTCTTTTTTTAAAAATTTGAGACCATAAAAAGGAAATAAAACTGTGCAATCAAGCATCCCCAATTCCCTATATAATCCCCTTAAAACCAAAACCAGGGAAATTTTTTCAATAGAAACTTTGGTAATTTTGCTGAGTCACTGACTCCACTCTGGTGGTTTACGTTTGTTTTCTCTTTTGTCATGTGTTCCCTCGCTGAGCGCTCGCCTATCTATGACCCCTCACCCAACGGTTGCTGCCTTCTTATCTTGGTTTCATTGTCCTCAAAGCAGACCTGTAACTGTGGTCCTGAGTATATCGAAAGTTAAATCCATAGCATCCACTGAATAAGCCAGCTTTTATTTTTGAGAACTAACTCACCCTGTGAATAAGGAATCTGGGGTGCCTGGGTGGCTTAGTTGATTAAGCCTTTGTCTTCAGCTCAGGTCATGATCCTGAAGTCCGGGGATTGAGTCCCACATCAGGCTCCCTGCTCAGTGGGGAGTCTTCTTCTCCCTCTGCCCTTCACCCTGCTCATGCTCTCTCAAATAAATAAATAAATAAAATCTTTAAAAAAAATAAGGAATCTGACTTTTCTTCAAGATCGCTGCTAACACAGTCAAATAAAATAGCATGTAAGAGTTCAGTATAGAATAGACAGCTCTGATCCAAGGAAGCAACAACTACTTCTTTTAAATTTTATTATTAACAGAATCCTGTGCCCAGATGATGTTCTTTTACTCTAGGAGAATAAATTAGGCACATTGCAGAATGCCCAGCTCCCCCCAGAGTGTAGTCCCACTGCGCACTGAATTAGTAAGCCTTGGAGCCTGGTTGTCCTGCCTGAGTGTGTTTCCTTGCCCATCATCCCAGGTTTCTCATCCAGGGAGCGAGATCCCACAGGATGGTGATTCCAAAGCTAATTAGCATCTATACCGTGGATATGGCATGTGTGTCTTCTAAATCTACCCACTCCTCTGCACAGTGCCCTACCCCCTGGCCAAAACTTTCCCAGTTTGTAAATTTCCGTGGGCTCAGTGTAGAAGTTATTGACACGCAATGCTCAGTGATAGTGTCAGTGATGGTTTGCATGACTCTGGAAAGTCAGTGGAATTTGACAGAAAATTTTGGGAAGTACTAAAGAAGAGTTTTTCCTCCTTGTTCAAAGAGGGAAATGGAAGAAAACAATCGTCTGAATGACATGAGAAAGTGTTTTAGTTGTATCAGGAGGACAAGCAAAACTAAGTTACATGTCTTGTCTCCCCAACAAAAGTGTCTTGAGGGGCAAAGACTTTGTTTTATAGTATTGAGGTCCCCAGAATGTGATAGATATCACTGCAAATGTAAATATCATTGCAAAATGGCAATTATTGGGCCAAGAAAGGAATTATTGACCATTTGGCTAAACTTCTTGGGGACCCTGACGCTTGGCCCAGAGCTCAGTGGGTTTCAGGTGTACTTGGGAAACTTCTCTTGCTCCCAGGATACAGAAATCCTAGATCCTCCTCACTGTCCTTGAGATGCTTGGAGATGCCACAGGGAGCTTAGCAAATCCTCTTTCCTTAGAGAATCCCTAAGACAGAAACTAGCCATCAAGGGTCTCTTAAGGCCTGTACACCCGAATCCTTAGGGTGCTGGTGGATTCTAGAACTCTGCTAGAGTCCACCAGGGCAGTGTAAGGGGTCCCTGTGGGTGGCCTCTTGAGATGGTAAGCCAAGTGGCTATTATTGCTTGCCTGATCCCAGGGAGTGGAGACTCTTTTCTGCTTTTCCACTCCTTGGTGAACCCTAGTGGTTCACTGAGGAGAAAAAGAAATAGTTGGAGGTGCATGGGAGAAACGGTAAAAATGAGCATCGAGATAGGACTCATATTAATCAAGAGTTTAATCCAGTGAGTTCCAAGAATACTGGCATAATTAAGTCACTTGGTGTAATATTGTTGCATTTCCCCCTGTTGAGCACTATAAAGAAAACTTTCTGTAATCACAGTGAGGGTTCAGCATCGAAAAACAGATAATTTCAGGATGCCTGGGTGGCTCGGTTGGGTGTCTGCCTTCAGCTTGGGTCATGATCTCAGGTCCTGGGATCAAGTCCTGCTTCTCCCTCTGCCTGCTGCTCCCCCTGTTTGTGCTTGCTCTCTCTCTAGCTCTCTCTCTCTCTGACAAATAAATAAATACAATCTTTAAGCATAAATAAATAAAAACAAATGATTTGGTTGTTTTGCCCAATTTATGAAAGGGAAAAAAATTGGGAACTATCCGAATTTCATTTCTGTTTTATCTTTTTGGATTGGAGAAACGATGAAAAACCATTAATGCTTTTTTTTTATTATTTTGGTAGGGAGGTAGAGGAGAGAGCTGATAAATAAGGATGCCTGCCGTAAATACTAAACTTTGATAACCAAAATTACAGAACATCGCAAAGCTTCTATTTTAAAATCTTTCGATGCTACAACCATATCTGCATTAAAACAGTCATTGGAAAAATGACAGACCAAAAAACAACAATTTCCAGTACTTCTGGACCCAATTTACCACCTGATTGCACCACCTTTGGAATATAGATAACTCCAATCTCATCTTTGGCAGGCATAAACTTTGCACAAATAAGTTACTTTCTCCAAGCCCTGGTTTCACCCATTATAAAATGTGGATAATACTAATGACCTTATAAGGTCATATTAAAAATCAAATGGGATAACATGAATATTGATATAAGCAGACATTTATAGAATTTCTTCCTTGAAAATTGACATATCTTTGAGAAATATTTCAATCCAAAGGCACACTAGCATTGCAGCAAAAATTGTTGCCATTCATATATTGTGTACTGACCATGCTTACAGCTTTGACCATTATTACATATCTAAAATCCTACTGTAAGGCATTAGAGGAGTTTGTAACTTGATTCAGAGGAAAAGCTCTCAATAGCTATAAAACCATAGGAGCTGGCATTCTTCCCCTTCTGGATGGTCCTCTGCCAGATTTCTTACAATTTTTTACCTCACCGTCCTAGGAAGCTCTCCCTCCAGGGATTCACTTGGACTGATGGATGCATCCTCTAAGAACAGTGGTAGAATTGTAAAATATGCTTCCATTCCATTTGAGGAAAAGTGGTCGGTATAAGACAAGGGTCTTGAGGAGTTTAGCTTAATTTATACAGCAGTGGCTGAGAGCGCCAGGCCTGAGCCAAGAGTGACATGTAAGACTGGCCCTTGCCCTTACTGCTAGCTCTCTAGCCAGGTATGTGGAATTGGGTGTTCTCTCCATTTCTTCCTTTGCAAATGACCTGCACTCTGTTCCTCCTGGGGATTCTGTATAAGGTGTTAAAGAGGGAAGGGCAGGGGCTCAGGATAATGACAGTACAATGGCTGTGATGTAGTATTGGAATGTAGGTGAGGCTTGGTGGGGTGAGGTCCAGAGCTGACAACCAAGAAAGAAATCTTGAGAAGTCTTTGGTGCAAAATGGTGGTTTTGTTAAAGCACAGGGACAGGACCCTGGACAGAAAGAACTGCTGTGCCAAAGGAGGTTGTGAGGGGTAACTGATTATATACTTGGGAATTGGGGGAGATGAGGAAAAGGGAAGTTTTCAAAAGAACTTTCATATGCTTTAGAGGACCTACAAGATACTGCAGGCCTTGCCATTGTCAAGTTAAGTCGTTTTTTCCCTCTAGCAAGGCATATTAACATTAAGGCAGTTGGGAGGGTCCATGGGTGGCTCAGTCTGCTAAGCCTTTGCCTTTGGCTCAGGTCATGATCCCAGGGTCCTGGGTTTGAGTCCTACATCAGGCTCCTTGCTCAGTGGGGAGCCTGCTTCTCCGTTTGCCTCTTTCCTCTGCTTTGGCTCACTCTCTCTCAAATAAATAAATAAAATCTTAAAAAACAAAAAAGGCAGGTGGAAGAGCTTCCTGGAGGAACATTATACTCAGGCTGCTTCAAGTATTTGTTATAAGGACATTTACTTTAATCTACATTTCCTTCTGGAAGTTAGATTATTGATAAGAATGCCTTTTTCTTGTAAATCCCTAAGACATTTGTAAACTGAGGGAGACTCATGTCTTGCAAGACTATAATCTCTATAAAGTCAACCATTTTTTTCCTTCCCTTGGCTTTCGAGGTTCCTGAGGAATGTCACACATACCCCACCCGGGAGTGGGGGGCGGGTTGTGGGGTGTCAGCTTGTGCTTTGTCCTCAGCTTGCGTTTCCGCTCCCTCATCAGTTGGATTCAGGAGATGATGTTCTGCCATACATTCATTCTCTGAATCCTTCCTGAGTCCCTTGTATGTCAGGTCCTATGCTGAGGAATCAAAGATGAACATACACGAATACACTCCTTGCACTGGGACAGCTTACATCCCATGAAGCAGTAGGTATGAATCAAATACTACCTTTGGATGATATATAGACTTGTGCTTTCTTTCTTTGCCATTGACCTAAAAATCTTGGCAGTTTCTCATTTTGTGGGTCCCAAGTAGTGAGGCTTCCATGTAGCCATCCCATCCCCCTGATGGGGGAGCCTGGGAAACTACAGCAGCCTCCTCTTCTCCAGATTTCTTCAGGAAAAAGTGAAGTCCTGAATGACATGAAATAAAAGACATTCTGACCAAGGATGCACAGTACTCTCCATCATGGATTAAACGTGCCTGGTTGATTCAGGTATTTCTGCCCAAACTCTAGGTAGGACCCATTATCTGTCACCTGGTTCAGCTCTAGCTCATTCTATTGTGACCTGCTCTCTGGTCTTTATTTTCAAGGGGTTGCCTCATTGCACCATTGATCCTATCTGCCCGTCTGCCCAAAGAGTCCCTGTGGTGACCTCCCTATTAACGTTTGCAGGTCCTCCTGTGTTCACAGAGAAAACAAGGATTCGTATTCCCATCTGAGAGAACAGGCAGAGGCATGTGGTGCAAACTTCAAGTTTTAACCAAAACAACATCAGTACCTTAGAGTTCTTTCTCAGGAGGCAAAATGTTCATCTGAACAGAATGGGCATGAAATCCACCCCTGCCCACCACCAAAGGAATTGGCAAAATGTCTAGGATCATAAATGGCATCAAATAATATAAACTCTTCTATTTTACGTTTAATACTATAGCATAGATATCTTTCCATGACAGTACATAGAGCATTCCAGTGTTCATCCATGCTATAATGACTTTAATACTTTTAATACTTTACTTTTTCTCTTATTGATGAACATTTAGATTTGTTTTTCATTTAAAAACACTACTGCAATGAATATTTTTGCACATGTATCTTTTTTTCTTTTAGAGAGGGGGAGAGAGAGAGTGAGAGAGAAAGGGAGAGAGAGATGGGGGAGGGCCTGACGGAGAGGGACAGAGAAAGAATCTCAAGCTGGCTCCATGCCCAGCACAGAGCTGATATGGGGCTTGATCTCGCAACTCTGAGATCATGACCTGAGCTGAAATTAAGAGGCAGGCACTTAACTTACTGAGCCACCTAGATGCCCCTTACACATGTGTCTTTATGAGCGTGTGCAAATATTATAAAACTAACTTCTGAAAATGGAACTACTTGCTGAAGAAAGTTATTCCAATGTGTATTCCCACCTGTAGCCAATGAAAATGTCCATTTCCTCAGAATTTGTAAACCATCTCATTTATAAGCAAAATGTGATCTAATTGCTGTTTTACAACATTGAGACCCCAATGTGCCAGAGACTTTACATACACAGTTGGAATGGATTTAATTTAGTTATTCCTCACAACAATCATGTGAGGTAAGAACTGCTAACCATTTTACAACTAAAAAACCAAGTGTGAGACAGCTGTGTGCCCTTAGGTAAATGATTTAAGTATGCTGTGCTTCAATTCCCCTAGTGGAAAATGGAAGTGGTAGTATTGTCTTTATTACATGGACATGATGGTCAGTTTTATGTGCCAATCTGGGTAGGCTATAGTCCCTAGTTATTCAATTAAACACTAATTAAACTCAAATAAACGCTGATTTATCGGTTGTGCTGATAAAAGTCCGCTGCAGTTGACTTTAAATAAGGAAATTACCCTAGATAGCCTGGGTGGGCCTGATATGCAATCAGTTGAAAATCTTAAGAGCAGAGCTGAATCCTTCTTGAGTAAAAAGAAATCCCATCTGTGGGCTTAGTTGTGCTGGAGAGTTCTAGCATGTTTCTCTTGATGGCCTGCCCTGTCCAGTTGGGGTGCCAGGAAGAGCCCATATCTCCTGCTGCCCCACACTGGGCAGCTTGAAGGGCAAGGCTTGATCGACTGCACTGGGACAGATGTGTGCCTGGCTTCCCAGGGAGACCTTGTAACACACAGGGGTTAGGTTCTATTAGGTGACGTCGTGTGACACCACTTCAGGTGCACCACGAGCTAAGTGGGCTGTCCTGTACCAGTCTCAGTGCCTAACCACCAAAAGCTCAGTCCCTGGGGAAAATACATCTTATTTTCCAAACAGCCCATTGGATACCAGCTAAGGGCATACAACCTGCTTGTCAACTGGGGCTACCCTATTTTAATCCCTTAGAAACCTTTGAGAGAACTTCTCAGACAGGCACTAGTGGACTTTGTTGTTCAGTTTTTTTATTCTGCCTCTATCTAGTACAAGATAGAATGGAAGAAGATATAAAGCAGCAAGAAATAATTTGAAATCAGAAGGGTGACAATGGTAAAAAATAGTCTTGGTTCACTCCAGTGCCCACCTCAAGTCTCTAATTAAAGCTAGTAAGTAAAAACATTTGTATAACAGTTCTCCTCTGACAATTTCAAGAATGTTTTTGTTCCAGGGTTGTTGTTTTTTATAGAACTCCTTGAAATTCCCATGGCTTAACCTACTGAATCTTCTTTGGAATCTTCAAATTCTCCACATCTTTAGAGACTTGGTGGTCACTCACTGGCCAGGGACATTGTAAAAGGATCCTGGAGATTTCAGATTAGTGGTCAGCAAAAGCCATCCCAGACCTTTAGTCTGATTCTGTGATGCCCAGAGAGAATGGGAACCTTTCTCAGGATCTTTCATGTGGAAAGACCATCTGCTCCATCCTCTGATGCAACATAAATAATCACTGTGAAGCTCAATGGTGAGTTTCAATGAGTTTATTCTACCATGTGTGACCCAGGTAGGCTTGGACTTACAGGTATGTTTGCATTATGGTTCATATTCAAATGCACAGCTCCAATAGTTTACTTCATAAGTTGTACTCTTTGTCTTCCTTGTACTCTGTTGAGCACAAGTACAGTGTCACCTCTGTGTGGGTGCTCTACAAACTCTAATTGGTACTGATCGGGATAATGATGTTGACAAATGACTCCATGAAACTGATGAATCATTTGGTGGAAGAGGCTGGGTACAGCAGTTACGTAATGTTGTCACCAAACAGGTAATGTTTCATACCTCAGAGCAACACAAAGCATTTTGCCTGTCAGTGTTACTATTTCCAGTCAGAGACAAAAAGGCATCTTTGAAGAGAGTAGAACTTCTTTATTTTTAAAAAAATTATTTATTTTAGAGAGAGAAAAAGGGAGAGCATGAGTTGGGTGGAGGGACAGAGGGAGGAGAGAATCCTTAAGCAGACTCCCCGCTGACCCTGGGTCTTGGTGCAGCCTTGATCCCAGGACTCTGGAGACATGACCTGAGCCAAAATCAAAAGCTGGATGGTTAACTGACTGAGCCACCCAGGCATTCCCGAAAAGGATAGAACTTCTGAATGATATTGACACTGTAAGCAGCTTCTTAAAGAGACACAGCTTGTTTCCTTTGGTGCAAGCTACAACTAAAACCTCCCTCTCTCATGAGTTCACGATCAAATAAACAAAAGATGAAGCAAGAATGAATCAAAAGATGAATCAGCTAATAAAAACAAATGAATTCACATGAGTATTATCACTACAATGGTATTGTTCCTACTCTCCTATTGAAATGTCTGGACCTTTTAAAATAAGTTGGTGTGGCACAGACAAGTTTACAAAAAAGTTTTTGATTTATATAGGAGATTGCTGACATTCAACTATTTTTGACCTTCAAAATGGCAATTTCACGTGGTTCAACTTAATAAAAGATTTAAGAATTCCTTTAATTGGAATGTGTCTATATAAATATAGATAATTACTAAAGCAAAGAAGCAAATTCCTAATACTTCCTGGCAAATTCATAATATTACTTTCGGTTGATCTTCCTTTATGGGCATAGGTGAGGTTAAAAAAAACAAAACCTCTTTATATGTTTTCTAAAAAATCAAGTTTTATCTTAATTTTTAAACAAAATTAAGTCAAAACCTAAACTTAACATTTAAAAGAAAAAGAGTTAGCTAAATATTGGAATTTTGAACATGAGGGATTTTTTTTTTCTACAGAAGCCACAATCTAGTACGTAAATGTATTTCTTTGGATAATCAGACTCTTTATCATTTTAGGTCAGGGATTACAAATTCGTGGCCAAATCTGACTCATAGACAGGTGCTATTCAGTCTGCATAATCATTAACACTTTTACAAATGTGAATAACATCATCACTCCCCAGTTATCAAAGCCCTTACCAACCTCTACTGATTCCCTTTCAGAATTTATTTACATTTTCCTGCAGAGTCTTCCAAAACATTTCAATTTGCTGCTCGGTCTTAGATGACATTGATGTCTCATTGCTTTTGCTCCTCTGATGAAAACATTCTGAGTCAAGGAATTAAGAGGAGAAACCCTGTTCCCGCCATAGATTTCACTTCATGGCCTGTCTTGTTCTGAGTATGAGGAAAAGGAGACACAAATACCAGAAGATGCTTACCTTCTCATAATGACAGGCAAATTAAAATAAGCTATCTTTCTATTTTTAACCTCTCAGTTTTGCAAAAGTAAAAAGATTGATGATATTTAGGGTTGAGGAGAGTGTGGTGATATGGAAATTTGCTGGTAAATTGATGCAATTTTTCACCAAAAAATTGGAGGTGTTTATAATTTAAAAAAATGTACATACTGTTTGCTTTTGCAAATCCACTTTATCCTACAAAAATAGTCACATAAGTGTGGAGAGTACACATTTCACATATTCAAAGACTTTAATTGTACAAACATAGTTTGTAATAGCAAAACAAAAAATAAAAACAAAAAACCCCTGCAAATAATCTAAATATTTATCAGTAAGGAAATGTTTGATTATGGTTACATATGGTGGTTTAAAAGAATGAGGGGGTGCCTGTGTGGCTCAGTCCATTAAGCGTCTAACTCTTGGCTTTGGCTCAGGTCATGACCTCAGGGTTGTGAGATCGAGTCCCTGCATCGGGCTCCGTGCTGGACATGGAGTCTGCTTGAGATACTCTCTCTCCCTCTTCCTCTGCTTCCCTTCCCTTCTTGCCCCCAGCATATGCATTCTCTTTCTCTCAAAAAATTGATTAAAAGAATGAGATGTATCTGTGTGTAATAGAAAGGTGCCAAGGATATAATATAACTGAGTGCAAAAGCAAACTTCAGAAACTTCATTACATGATTTCATTAAAAAATAGAAAAGGCAATGGTGTATGTATACTTTGATATGCAGAGGTAGGTATATGCATAAAGTTTAGAACAGTGGTACTCAACTTTGCTGTCCTCCCAGGAGACATTGGCAATGTCTACAAACAGTTTTGAATTTCATGACGGGGGAAGGGTACCACTGGCATCTAGTAGATAGAGGCCAGGAATGCTATCAAACACCTTACAGTGCATGGGACAGCTCCTACAACAAAGAATTAACTGGCTGGAAAGGTGAACAGTGCTGAAGTTGAGAAACACCAGTCTATGAGAATGTATAGCAAACTGTTGCTGGTCATCATGGGGGGATTAGGAAGTTCTTTTTATGTTATTTTGTATTTTGGTGTATTACATTTCTTTTTTTCCAACGTATTCCTTTGAAATTAAAACAAATGAGAAATACTGGACCTTAGCTGGGAGAGAATTACAGTTGTAGGAAGGCCTTACTCATTTTCATTCACAATGATGGGCATTCCACTTCCAACAGTTGGGAAAATAAGCAATAATTAAAAAATTGAGGCAAAGTAGCTCTTTTGGGCAAAGAAGTATACATCTGTAGACAATGAATTTGCCCTCTCAGTATTGATTTTGCTCCATTTAGATGGTCAATTTCACATTAGGTAATCAGTGCTTCCTTACCCTGGATTACCTCTATGAAGGACTCCAGTGCTCTCTGCTCACATGCTCTCTCCAAGCACCGCACAGGACTGAGAGATCTCACACACCCATATGGTGGGGAGCTGAGGGCAGCCTCAGGCCAATAGTCACAGGAGCAGAAGCCCTGAGTCCCTCAGCCCTTGTGGAATTGAAATTCTGCCGATAACCGTGTGAGTGTGACAGAGAATTCTTTCCTAGCCAAGCCTTCAGGTGGCTAAGCCTGTCAGATGCCAGAATTACAGCCTTAGGAGAGGCCCTAGAGCAGAGGAACTGCTAAGTGTCTGGACTCCTTCCCATAAAAACTGTGAGATAAGGAATGTATGTTGTTTTGAGCTNTCAGATGCCAGAATTACAGCCTTAGGAGAGGCCCTAGAGCAGAGGAACTGCTAAGTGTCTGGACTCCTTCCCCATAAAAACTGTGAGATAAGGAATGTATGTTGTTTTGAGCCGCTAAGTTTGTGGTAATTGTAACAACAGATAACTGCTAAAGTTGTGAAATTTTACACCTTTTGACAATGAGTCAGAGCCAAAGTCATGTCATTCCGCTGGCCAAGAGATTCTGCTCAGGACAAAATTCATGGGTTAAAAGGAACCACAGGAACAAAATCACCTCCATTACAAGTCGGGGCGTTTAGGGTGTCTGTATGTTACCGAGATAAGCACGATCCTCAAGTGTGTTTGCACCTAAAATCTTGTTATCCGGTGCGTAGCTATTACCCTGGACTATCACAGAGCACCGTGGGTGACAGTCCACCAGGCTCCCTTTGGTTTCTAAAAGCTTCCAGGGGAGGAATGCCCCTTAGGGAGGGTGCTTCTCTTACCTTTATGAGAAATCAGCTTTCGGGGAACTAGACCTATTGAAAGTATTTTGAGGTGAATCATGTCATCCTGTTGACAGAAGCACATAAGGCCTAAGGTTTCAAGATTTCAAGGAGTGAGTATCATCAGATAAAGAGTGCTCTAAAAAACTGGTGTCCCCATGGCGTAAGGACCTCCTGCATAGGCGTCCACCTTCAAGGATGTCTTCTTTTAGCCTTGATTTTACTCTCTTGTTTTATTATGAGCTATGATCTTACTTTGAGCTCCTTTAAGGAACACAGATTATTACTATGATTTTTAATAACACTAATAAAATAGATAATGGTGAGAGTTATTACTTTTTTTTTTTTAAAGATTTTATTTATTTATTTGACAGAGGTAGAGACAGCCAGCGAGAGAGGGAACACAAGCAGGGGGAGTGGGAGAGGAAGAAGCAGGCTCATAGCAGAGAAGCCTAATGTGGGGCTCGATCCCATAACACCAAGATCATGCCCTGTGCCACCCAGGCGCCCCCAGAGTTATTACTTTCTGATCATTTACTCTGTCAGGCATTGTTTTAAGTGACTGGTGTAGATTACCGTAGAAAGCATTCCNGCCCCCAGAGTTGTTACTTTCTGATCATTTACTCTGTCAGGCATTGTTTTAAGTGACTGGTGTAGATTACCGTAGAAAGCATTCCCTAAAAGAACTGTAGTTAATAATAATCATTATCTACCATTTCATGGAGGAGGAAACTGTATTTTATGGGTGAGGCATGACTTGCTGTGGATCATGTAGCCATCTGAAGTGGGGACAGGGAATAATAACCAAGTGAGGTCATTAAGCATTGACTGTCTCACCACAAAATGAAGTACTGAAACTCACCTATATAATTTTTTAAATCAATCAAGTCATAATTTATATACCATAATGTGTACAATTTTCCATATGCTTGGATGAGTATCAAAAATTTAGACGGCTGTGTAATCACCACTATGTATATTTAGACCTTTTATCATCCTAAAAGATCCCTTGATTCCCTACCTAGTCAATCCCCACCTCTACCCCCAGGCAAATTGCTAATCTGTCTTCTATCCCTCTAGATTAGATTCAGCTTTCCAAGAATTTTGTATAACCATAATCACAGAGGTGTACTCTCTAGTGTCTGGCTTCTTCCGCTCAACATAACGTTTTAAGATTATCAATACTGTTACATGTATTAGTAGTTCCTTTCCATTGCTATGTGCTACTCCTTTGTATCGTTATCTATTTCATTCATTTTAGGAAGCCAGCATTATCCTAATAGCAAAACCAGACAAAGATATTCCAAGAAAATAAAACTAAAATCACCAAATCACCAAATCACTAAATCATCAATTCACCAAAATTCCTTGTGAATATGTACGGGAATCCTCAGTGAAATAATAGTAAATGGAATCCAGAAATACATAAATACATAAATAGAATAATATCTGCTGACCAAATGGGGCTATATGCTTTTCATTTATTTACTATATATATATATATATATACCTTTTTATGATTATATTTATTTACTTGAGAAAGAGAGAGAGAGAGCAAGTGAGAGTGAGAGAGGGAGAGAGAGAGAGAGAGCACACGAGTGAGGGGGAGGGGCAGAGGGATAGGGAGAAGCAGACTCCCCGCTGAGCAGGGAGCCCAACACAGAGTTCCATCAGACCCGAGCTGAAGGCAGATGCTTAACTGACTGAGCCACCCAGGTGCCTATATATATATATATTAGTATGCATATGTGTGTGTATATATACACACACATATGCATACTAATATATATTTTTAATGTAATATATATATATATATTTTTTTAGAGCAGTTTTAGGTCCACCACAAAATTGAAGAGAAGGGAGAAGGTATAGAGAGTTCCCATATAACTCCCACCATCACACATGCAAGCCTTCCCCACTATCAGTATCCCGCACCAGCGTGGTACATTTGTTATAATCCATGGGCTACACTGACACATCATTATCACCCAAAGTCCATAGTTTACATTAGGGTTCACTCTTGGTGTTGTATATTCTATGGGTTTTGAAAAAAGTATAGTGACACATATCTACCATTGTAGTATTATACAGAATAGTTTTACTGCCTTAAAATTCCTCTTTCTCCACCTATTCATTCCTCCCTACCCCCAAACCCCTGGCAACCACTGATCTTTTTTACTGTCTCCATAGTTTTGTCTTTTCCAGAATGTCATATAGTTGGGTTCATACACTTACACGGCCTTTTCAGATTGTTCTCTTTCACTTAGTAATATGAGTTGAAGTTTCCTTCATGTCTTTCCATGGCTTGATAGCTCATTTCTTTTCAGTGCTGAATAATATTCTATTGTCTGTATGTACCACAATTTATTCATTTGCCTACTGAATAACATCTTGGTTGCTTCCAGGTTTTGGCAATTCTGAATAAAACTGCCATAAACATCCATGTGCAAGTTTTTGTGTGGACACAAGTTTTCAAATTATTGGGTAAATACCAAATAGCTCAATTGCCAGACTGTATGGTAAGAATATATTTAGTTTTGTCAGAAACTGCCAAAATCTCTTTCAAAGCGGTTATACTATTTTGCATTCCTACCAGTGTAGCCAAACTAACAGGTTCACTCCTTGGTAAGTCAGAAACTGTACCAGGTTGGGTTGTTGCACGAAGAAAACTTTATCAGCAGCAAGTAAGGAGATCATGAGGAATGGCTTCCAAAGCCATGACTCCCCAAGCAAGGATGGATAGGTTGCTTTTATTTAGGATTAGGATGAATATTTAGGTAGGGAAGCCTTGTCATCATATGTAGATGTAGGCATAAGGTCACACATGCGCCTTAAGGAAACATGCCTATACACATTGTATGTCATGTAAATGAGGCTTGTCTTCCTCCTTGGGCTGAGATTTTAGTATTATAATGAGGAAAAGGTAGTTGTCAGTCATTCTAGAGCTCACTCCATCATCCATCTGCACAGGTGTGAGTCAGGGGTTGATCTGTGTGGTCTGGGCCAGCTGGAGGTCTTGTCAGAGCAGTCGCTAGAGCTGGAGAGGTCAAGTTTCACTTTACATCTGCCTGAGTTAAGAGATAAACTGGAGGGGCGCCTGGGTGGCACAGCGGTTAAGTGTCTGCCTTCGGCTCAGGGCGTGATCCCAGCGTTATGGGATCGAGCCCCACATCAGGCTCCTCTGCCATGAGCCTGCTTCTTCCTCTCCCACTCCTCCTGCTTGTGTTCCCTCTCTCGCTGGCTGTCTCTATCTCTGTCAAATAAATAAATAAAATCTATAAAAAAAAAAAGTTGTACACTTCTTAAAAAAAAATAGATAAACTGGAAAGAAAAGCTTATGGAAAAACGTGGGACAAGCATTGGTGAGTACCAGCAAGCAGGCGGTAAAGTCAGGTCTTGCAGTCCAGCAAGTGACACCAGCAATGGATGAGAGTTCCTGTTGATCCACATCTTCACCAGCATTTGATGGTATTAATATTCTGGATTTTGGCCATTCTAATAGATGCAGAGTGGCATCTTGTTGTAGCTTTAGTTTGCATTTCCCTGATGACAAATGATGTGGAGTATCTTTTCACATGCTTACTTGCCATCTGTATGTCTTCTTTGGTGAGGTGTCTGCTAAGGTCTTTGGCCCATTTTTAAACTGAGTTGTTGGTTTTCTTATTGTTAAGTTCTTTGTATATTTTGGAAAACAGTCCTCTACCAGGTATGTGTTTTACAAATATTTTCTCCCAGTCTGTGGCTTGTCTTCTCATTCTCTTGACAGTGTCTTTTGTAGAGGAGGCATTTTTAATTGTAATGAAGTCCAGCTTATCAATTACTTTCTTAAAAATGGATTGTGCCTTTGGTGTTGTACAAGAGGACTTTTTTTTTTTTCTTTTTAAAGAGGGAGGGAGTGAGAGTCGATACAGAGGGAAAAGAAGAGAGAATCTTAAGCAGGCTCCACACTCAGTGTGGAGCCCGACATGGGGCTCCATCTCACAGCCCTGAGATCATGACCTGAGCCGAAATCAAGAGTCTGTCACTTGACCAACTGAGCCTCAAGTGCTTCATACACCAAATGCACTCAGATACTCAGTATTTGCCAAACTTGACAACCAACTGACCCACCCAGGAGAGGAGGGAACAGAAGGCTAGCTAAGGACAAAGCAGAAGCTGACCCCTTGCAACCCCCCCCCCCCAAAACGCTCCTGCGTGGGATATATGTGACATTCTTCCCAGAAGAGGTAAAAACAACCTTAACTTGGCAATGGCAAAGCCTCTAGGTATCTTGTGAGTCTTCTTTAACATAGGAAAATCTTTTTGAAACCTCCCTTTTCTTTATCTTCCTGAACTCCCAATCAGCTATCCCTGACAACGCTGGGGCAACAGCTCTTTCTGCCACAGGTTCTGTCCCTACGCTTTAATAAGACCACTTTTTTGCACTAAAGGCGTCTCAAGAATTCTTTCTTGGTCATCAGCTCTGGACCTCACCCCACCATACCTCACCTATATTCCAAAACTACATCACAGGCACCCCACAAAAGATCTTTTTTTTTTTTAATTTTTAAAAAGATTTAATTTATTTATTTAAGAGAGAGAGAGCAAGCCCAAGCAGGGGGAGCGGCAGAGGGAGAGGGCGAAGCAGGGAGCCTGACNTGGGTAAATACCAAATAGCTCAATTGCCAGACTGTATGGTAAGAATATATTTAGTTTTGTCAGAAACTGCCAAAATCTCTTTCAAAGCGGTTATACTATTTTGCATTCCTACCAGTGTAGCCAAACTAACAGGTTCACTCCTTGGTAAGTCAGAAACTGTACCAGGTTGGGTTGTTGCACGAAGAAAACTTTATCAGCAGCAAGTAAGGAGATCATGAGGAATGGCTTCCAAAGCCATGACTCCCCAAGCAAGGATGGATAGGTTGCTTTTATTTAGGATTAGGATGAATATTTAGGTAGGGAAGCCTTGTCATCATATGTAGATGTAGGCATAAGGTCACACATGCGCCTTAAGGAAACATGCCTATACACATTGTATGTCATGTAAATGAGGCTTGTCTTCCTCCTTGGGCTGAGATTTTAGTATTATAATGAGGAAAAGGTAGTTGTCAGTCATTCTAGAGCTCACTCCATCATCCATCTGCACAGGTGTGAGTCAGGGGTTGATCTGTGTGGTCTGGGCCAGCTGGAGGTCTTGTCAGAGCAGTCGCTAGAGCTGGAGAGGTCAAGTTTCACTTTACATCTGCCTGAGTTAAGAGATAAACTGGAGGGGCGCCTGGGTGGCACAGCGGTTAAGCGTCTACCTTCGGCTCAGGGCGTGATCCCAGCGTTATGGGATCGAGCCCCACATCAGGCTCCTCTGCCATGAGCCTGCTTCTTCCTCTCCCACTCCTCCTGCTTGTGTTCCCTCTCTCGCTGGCTGTCTCTATCTCTGTCAAATAAATAAATAAAATCTATAAAAAAAAAAAGTTGTACACTTCTTAAAAAAAAATAGATAAACTGGAAAGAAAAGCTTATGGAAAAACGTGGGACAAGCATTGGTGAGTACCAGCAAGCAGGCGGTAAAGTCAGGTCTTGCAGTCCAGCAAGTGACACCAGCAATGGATGAGAGTTCCTGTTGATCCACATCTTCACCAGCATTTGATGGTATTAATATTCTGGATTTTGGCCATTCTAATAGATGCAGAGTGGCATCTTGTTGTAGCTTTAGTTTGCATTTCCCTGATGACAAATGATGTGGAGTATCTTTTCACATGCTTACTTGCCATCTGTATGTCTTCTTTGGTGAGGTGTCTGCTAAGGTCTTTGGCCCATTTTTAAACTGAGTTGTTGGTTTTCTTATTGTTAAGTTCTTTGTATATTTTGGAAAACAGTCCTCTACCAGGTATGTGTTTTACAAATATTTTCTCCCAGTCTGTGGCTTGTCTTCTCATTCTCTTGACAGTGTCTTTTGTAGAGGAGGCATTTTTAATTGTAATGAAGTCCAGCTTATCAATTACTTTCTTAAAAATGGATTGTGCCTTTGGTGTTGTACAAGAGGACTTTTTTTTTTTTCTTTTTAAAGAGGGAGGGAGTGAGAGTCGATACAGAGGGAAAAGAAGAGAGAATCTTAAGCAGGCTCCACACTCAGTGTGGAGCCCGACATGGGGCTCCATCTCACAGCCCTGAGATCATGACCTGAGCCGAAATCAAGAGTCTGTCACTTGACCAACTGAGCCTCAAGTGCTTCATACACCAAATGCACTCAGATACTCAGTATTTGCCAAACTTGACAACCAACTGACCCACCCAGGAGAGGAGGGAACAGAAGGCTAGCTAAGGACAAAGCAGAAGCTGACACCTTGCAACCCCCCCCCCCCAAAACGCTCCTGCGTGGGATATATGTGACATTCTTCCCAGAAGAGGTAAAAACAACCTTAACTTGGCAATGGCAAAGCCTCTAGGTATCTTGTGAGTCTTCTTTAACATAGGAAAATCTTTTTGAAACCTCCCTTTTCTTTATCTTCCTGAACTCCCAATCAGCTATCCCTGACAACGCTGGGGCAACAGCTCTTTCTGCCACAGGTTCTGTCCCTACGCTTTAATAAGACCACTTTTTTGCACTAAAGGCGTCTCAAGAATTCTTTCTTGGTCATCAGCTCTGGACCTCACCCCACCATACCTCACCTATATTCCAAAACTACATCACAGGCACCCCACAAAAGATCTTTTTTTTTTTTAATTTTTAAAAAGATTTAATTTATTTATTTAAGAGAGAGAGAGCAAGCCCAAGCAGGGGGAGCGGCAGAGGGAGAGGGCGAAGCAGGGAGCCTGACACAGGGCTCAAGCTGAAGGCAGACGCTTAGCCGACTGAGACACCCAGGTGCCCCACAAAGATCTTTTTAAACAGAATTTTAACATCTGAAAATATTGTCATGTTAACATGACAAAATTTATTGTGAGTTTCCTATCTAGATTATTTCCTAATTTTCTCTACTTAGAAACACTGCCTTGAGAACTTCTTTTAAGTACTAGGTATTTTAAAATTGAGATACTCACATACCGTAGTGTATGATTCAGTTTTTATTATATTCATGAACTTGTGGGACCATCATTTTTGTCCTCCTCCAAAGGAATGCAGTGCCTGTGAGCTTTCACACCTCATCCCGCCTGCTGACAAGCACTAATCTGCTTTCCGTCTAAATACGATTTGCCTATTCTGAACATTTCATATAAATTAAACCATATAATATTTGGCCCTTGATCTCTGGGTTCTTTCACTTAGAATGTTTTTATGATCCACTTTGGTTTAATTTTTGTGTAACGTGAGGTATGTGCTCTAATTTTCGCCTATTCGAGTCTGAAACAAGGGAGGCACCATGAAAAGAGGTAATCTCTAAATGGAAAAGCGCTTTTTGAATTTTAAAAAGGTGTTTGTAGGGGCGCGTGGGTGGCACAGCGGTTGAGCGTCTGCCTTCGGCTCAGGGCGTGATCCCGGCGTTATGGGATCGAGCCCCACATCAGGCTCCTCTGCCAAGAGCCTGCTTCTTCCTCTCCCACTCCCTCTGCTTGTGTTCCCTCTCTCGCTGGCTGTCTCTATCTCTGTCGAATAAATAAAATCTTTAAAAAAAAAAAAAGGTGTTTGTAGTTGCTAATGAGCTCTTGTAAAATCAGACCTCTGATAGAGACTGATAGTTTTCTGGCCTCTGTGCATATTTTCGAATGGGTCAGTTTGGATTCTAGGAAAACAAGATAAACAGGGTTTAGGAAAGCCTTGCTTCTCCCTGGCACTGAGACCACCTGCTGCTGGTGTGCGGGGGTGTTTGTTTTGCTACCAGCAGAACAAATGCTGCTGGTTTTTTCCTGGAATTTAACTCAGAGATCCTAACTGCCTGAACCTGACTGTAAGCTGAAACCTGAAACTTTCTGCTGTGGGCTATTTCAGCCTCAGCACAAACTGTGCTGGGCTAAAAGCAGACATCACTCAGCCCCGGTATTATTGCAGATACAGAGCACCCCTGCGTGGGGCCACAAACTGAAAACATCATGGACGCTATCTGTGCTGCCAGGGTCACATGCAAATGTCCACAGGAAAGGGCTTGTTCTCTGCTGGGGCCATCTGGAATCAAGCTGCTGATCAGCTCTATATTTCTGACACAAAACTAATTGCATTCCAACTTGTGATTTCTGCCAAGAACTATGTACAAGTTCGGGGAGGGCACATTGCAGGGACTGTGAACTTTCTGCCCACTCCTAGCGGAATGGACTCTTGACCCCTGTCTCAGGGACGGCTCACTGTTGTTGATGATTATATTTGGCTTTCTGGATTAGCTGCGGTTTGCAAACTGATCATTAATTAAGCTTTAGTAAAGCAAACTGATCATTAAGTGCAGCTATCCCTCATAAGGGATTAATTTTTTCTAGATGCTCACCGGACACATCATTAGGATAGAAGGGGTAGGTGGTTATGAAAACCCGTTCTGAAATTTTTAAAAATTCAGGATTTTCTCCTGATGGATTCCTGAACATGCCAGGTCTTTCTCCTTGAGTTGTTTAAAAATATTTTTTCCTATGAAAATACATTTATTCCTCTTGCATACAACTCTTCCTGATGAAATGTCTGCATAAGAGTAGGGGATGATTGAAAAACATGAAGTCATGATTACTGAAAAGGACACACTGATTTTGCAACAATGAGAAAAAACAAAACCCTAGTATCTGGAAGGGATGGGAGTGGGGGACAGCATTAATGACCGTTGTTGTTTAAAACTGTTCCTGGAAGCTGTCCCCTCCTCCGGAAGGAAACTCCCTGCGCTGCCTGCCCAAACTGCTGAGAATGTTCTGATTCAGACTGACTGCTGAAGCTTGCTCACACCAGACAGTGCTGGCTGTGGAACAGATTGGGTGGCCCCAGCGCTTGCACTTTTTATGCAAAACACAGTCATAGGACGGGTGAGCTGATACCACAGCACAAAACTGGAACTGACTTCTTGCAGTCCCTCTAAAACCGAGGGCTCAACTAAAGTTTTCCAACTAAACTGGAAATCCTGGGGCTGGAGGCCCTGGTGGGGGTCCACTGGGTGCTCTGTTAACCTGGGGGCCTACTGTGTGTCCTGCTTATGGTGCACAGTTGAAGTATGCCTGCAGAGGTTTTTCTTATTTTGTATGGACCCTGATCATTATGACACTGTCTCAGCTGGAAGGCATTTAGGTTAGCTTCAGCCTACGGCCAGGTGATTCTGTGCCTGAGATGCCTCAGGTCACATTAAAAAGATTCATACAAAAGCTTGAGGAGGAAGCCACCTGGCTTTCTAAGATAGAGCTCTATAATTAATGGGATTTGTGTTAAATTTCAAGAGGCATAACTGAGATCAATAATAATACTGATCTCATCCTCCTGCACGGGGGCCTACCGATAATATTTTGCTATAAGACCGTTTGGCCAAGGGATGGACTTTACTGAAGAGAATTACCATAGCAGGCCTGGGACAGCATCCTTAGAAAGGTCTGCTTGCAAGGATGGCCCTTGGCTGCCATCTGAGAACTTGGATTTTGCCTCAGTTCTCATCAATCCTAACTGGTAAGAGTGGCTCACTCTGCCTAAACTGTTTGTATAAACAGTGTGGTATATACTAAACACCTGCTTTCCTTTTGGGGGTCCGGAATTTTGGGGCACTGAGTCTCTAACGAGCTGCCCTGGTTGACAACACTCTGCCCCTGTTGTCACACGTCAGTGCAGGAGGAATTAAGTATATCCTATGCAAGTCTACTCAGAACACTTGGAAGCTTGTGACTAGATTCCTTTGGACTTCTTCCCATGTGCCTTTTCCGTTTGTTGATTTTCCTCAGTGTCTTTTGCTGTAATAAGCAGTAATTCTGGAGTATAATAATTTCTGGGTCCTGTGAGTCCTTCAAGTGAATCATCGAATCATCAGGCCTGGGGTGATCTTGGAAACCTAACACAGAGGACTTACTCTAAACCTATGTGGTTTTTTGTTTGTTTGTTTTCTAAGAAACATGAAATTCTGTCATGTTCACAGATCATTAAAAAAAAAACCCAAAAAACCTTTTAGTAATATCTCCCTTTAGTGATGTTATAAATGCCAGAAGAGAATATCTGTATCTTCCCAAAATTAAGGTGTCAGCAAGGTCATGCTCTGACAGCTCTAGGGGAGAATCCTTCTTGACTCTTCCAGCTTCTGGCATTTGCAGGCAATCATTGGCATTCATTGGCTTGTACATCCACCACTCCAGTCACATGGCCATCTTCTCCCTGCATGTCTTCTCACTGTCTTCCCTCTGTGCATGTCTATCTTTGTGTCCTAATTTTACCTGCTTACAAGGACACCAGTCATATTGAATAGGGGCCCACCATTTTAACTTGATTACCTCTAAAGATCCTTTTCCCAAATATGGTCACTTTTTGAGGTACTGGTGGGTAGGACTTCAACGTATCTTTTGGGAGGAGCACAGTTCCACTCATTAGAAGCTCCTAAATCCATCCCTATTAGAAACCCACAGAAAAATCCTCACTCATCTAATTGTTTTTAATACAGCTGCTGTAATTTCTAGGAATGCCCCAGTGACAATATTTTCTTTTGGAATTAAACATGTTCTAAGTAATTTAAGTAGTAATGTGGTTTTAGAGGGTGAGCTGGGGGCTTCTCATTTGCACAACCTGTCTTTTGAGCAATGACTGTGAAGTATCTCAACTCATTAAAAGTGGTACTTAGGAGGGGTGCTTGGCTGGCTCAGTCAGTAGAGCATGCAACTCTTGATCTTGGGTTTGTGAGTTTGAGTCCTAGATTGGGAAAAGAGATGACTTAATAAATAAAAATTAAAAAAAAAGTTGTACCTATGACAGGCAACTTCACATTCTGGTTATTATATTTTGACTTTTGGAATACTGGGTTAAAGCTTGAGAAGGCTGGCTGAAGGAAAAGTACACATGGCCAGTGAAAGTTTTTGGGAACTGCATCTTTAATGTAAAGCTGGGACGTCTCCCACTCTTGTCATCCTGACTTTACTCTCATTTATAAGAAAATGAAGAGCTATCTCACAAATTATTTTGAACACGTTGGTGATCTGGAACTGCTATCTTGAAAGATAAGTAGAAACTAGTAAGCCACGTCCAGGCAAGAATGAGCAGTAGAGTGAAAAACACAGGCAAGAGCGCCTGGGTGGCTCAGTCAGTTGGGCGTCTACCTTTGGCTCAGATCATGATCCTGGGGTCCTGGGATCGAGCCCTGCATCAGGCTCCCTGCTCAGCGGGGAGTCTGCTTCTCCCTCTGCCTCTCCCCTGCTTGTGCTCTCCATCTCTCTCAAATAAATAAATAAAACCTTAAAACACACACACACACAGGCAAAAATGCACAGTTGGAGAACTGTGAGATGGGCAAACAAAAATTGTTAAATAATTATTTTTTTGTTACCAAAATATGGGTCTTGGTTTTGAGTATAACAAATGCAGGCAACTGCAGTGAGCCCTGCGAAAACATGAAGCAACAACCTATAATGATTCAACTTCATGGAATAAAATCAGAAATCTACTGCATGGCATGAAAGGAAGTTTGAATCTAGTCTTCATTTACTTTTTATTCTCAGTGCCTGTGTCCTACCACCAATCTGAGCACTGTAACCTTCCATTTTCTAAGCACCTGTGTATTTCCCTCCTCCGAATATTTGCTTATCCTCTCTTCTCAATCTGGAATACACTATTCACTTCTCTACCCTTCAGTCTCCTTTAAAATGAATCACAACACAATATAGAACAGGAAAAATGCTGACAATAGAACTAAGATGTACTTATGGAATATCAATAAAGAAAGGATTTATTAAATCCATTAATGAGGAATTACGGATATATTCCACAAGTAAGTACTACATAAAACAAGACTTTGCATATCGGAGTAGAATCATACAGGTAGTATTCCAGCTGAAGGACATCAGGAGCAAAGAGACATCTGGCAGTGGATTGTATGAAACATTTACTATATGTCAGGAATTATTCTAGATGCTTGCTCCTTGCCATCTCATTTAATCTCTCAACAACCTTTCAAAGTACTTTCATTCACAGATGATGTAAGATAAAACCAAGGCTCAATAGTTTTCATGCAAGTACAGCTGATGCCATAATTGTAATTTAACCTTTCTGCCCCCAAAGTCTATGTTTCTACCCCTGTAATCCCAAACTACTTGCCAAAGTTGATGCAAATTTAGGGTAAAGTTAGGCAAATGCTGAGTATCTGAGTACATTTGGTGTGTGCACTTGAGGCTCAGTTGGTTAAGTAGCAGACTCCTGATTTTTGGCTTAGGTCATGATCTCAGGGTTGTGAGATTGGCCCCACCTCAGGCTCTGCACTCTTGTGGAGCCTGCTTAAGATTCTCTCTCCCTTTGCCCCTCCCCCCACCCTGCTCACTCACGCATTTGCATGCATTCTCTCCCTCTCTCTAAAAGGAAAAAAAAATTGATTTTGAGGAAGAATACACTGGCAATTAATTAGGAGGTAATTGGTGGAACAATCCAAGCCATTGACTAGGTATAAGTAGTGGAAATAGAAAGCAACAGGGTAAGAAATCCATGTGGGATAAACCTGGAGGCATGTTAGATGTAGGTGTTTAGGAAGAGTCAAAGACAAGTGTGATGTTTTAAGCCCAATAGTGCTGTCATTAATAAAAATAGATACCCTCCTCTAAAACCCAAATCAAAACAACAAAAAAACAAAAAGCAGGTTTTGGAACAGCAGTTCTAAAAAGAGCTGGAAAATTACTGTCTAATTCCTAGCCCTAGCCCTAACAGGATGATATCGAATCGTACTAAGGGCCACAGGCTGAGAACAGGCACCATAGCCAGAGGCAGAACTAAGACCTGAGATGTGGGTATGTCTTGTATGGATGAAGACATATTTTTTTTTTAAGATTTTATTTATTTATTTGACAGAGATAGAGACAGCCAGCGAGAGAGGGAACACAAGCAGGGGGATTGGGAGANCCTTCGATCGTACTAAGGGCCACAGGCTGAGAACAGGCACCATAGCCAGAGGCAGAACCAAGACCTGAGATGTGGGTATGTCTTGTATGGATGAAGACATATTATGCTGTGTTTGAAATGGCTGTGTATTGAGGCCCAACTCCAGTGCTGTGGCCCACANCGCTTAACCGCTGTGCACCCAGGCGCCCCTGGATGAAGACATATTATGCTGTGTTTGAAATGGCTGTGTATTGAGGCCCAACTCCAGTGCTGTGGCCCACAAAGAGAGTGGATGCTCCCGTGTCCATCGCCCAGGGGAGCAGACTAAGGAGAGGAAGCTGGAATCCATCAGGCGGGTCTACAAGCGGGTCGATACAGTTTTCTCTCTAGCACATCTTTCTCTGGGCCCAGATCTCTAGGGTTGGTTGCTGGAAGGGAGATGTCTTGCTGTGGTCTTCAGTGCCAAATGCAAAGATGGTACATACTGCATAGAGCCTAAAGAGGGGCTCAAATGAATTCAGTCTGCAGGCTCTGGAGAGCTCCCCCCACCATGTCCTGAAACTGTCTTTCCACTTTTTTTTATGCTTTCTGTGCATTTTTATTTTTGATATGTCCTTCAGTTGTTAAATTGTACTTTGAATACTTTAGCATTTTATTAGACCCTTTACAGTAAGGACCTAAAAAGGACACTTCTCTTGTGGGTCTACTAGAATATAGGTGTGAATTTTTTCTTTCTTTAGCCCAACTCAGAAGTTTTTATTTATTTTATTTCAGGAACTGATAGCTTCATTCCAGTGTTTTCCTTTCTTGGAACAGAGTAGTAGATCTGACCATCTATATAAGCAAATATGTGATTTTCTATAAAAAAAAACAAACCCAGTTTCTTCAGGAAGTTATTATACACCCAGGATATGAATGGGTCCTTAAGAAGAGGCATCTTGAATTTTTGTGTTTGTATAGGCAAAATAAGAGGCTGACACATAGAGGGTCTCCCCAAAAAGCCTTTTCCTTGATAAAAGAGACTTGGGAGAAAAGCTTGGTGTGGTCCTCAGAATTAAGGCTTGAATACATGAAGTTGTCTGCTCTGTTTCTCCCAATGTTATTTATTATTTGAACCATAACTTAAGCACCAATGATGAAGCTTCTGTATATACACTTAGCATTTTTACTTCCCAAGAGACAGGAGGATACTGCTGCTACTGGGGAGAGAGATTCTCTACCTAGCAGTGTGGTTGGGCCACTTCAGAAACAGCCACATAGAAAAAAACACTTTGAACATAGTTTTGTTATTTTACTGACTCTTGATCAAGAAACTGCTGTCAAACACAACATTTTATGTCGACCATGCCTCAATAAAAAAAAGAAACAAACAAACAAACAAACAAACTACCTGTGGAATGTGCCATGAAGCAGTACATGAGAATATATTTGAATTTCTAAAATCTAGAGGTCACAGTAACACAAGATTTTAGATTTTAAAATTCCCATGTCATCAGTAAAGTTTCTAAAACTTAAGTTTTTGAGAATTTTTTGAGACTTCTGTGGCCCAGAATATGGGACTACCTTTACCTGCATTTGAAAGACTGCTTATGTCAAGTTACCTGAAAATATTTTTTAAATCTTTGCTGGCCTTATAAATTTTTTATTTCATTGGTCTTTTCATTACTGAGAGAAGAGTGTCGTATTGGTCAGGGTTCTCAAGAGAAACAGGATGTATAGACATTTATGTTAAGAAATTGGGACAAATGAGGGAGGAGACAAGATGGTGGAAAGGTAGGGGAACTTGTTTCATCTGGTCCCTTGAATTTAGCTGGATATCTATCAAACCATTCTGAATACCCATGAATTCAGCTTGAGATATAAGAAAATACATCTGGAAATCTACAAGTAGAAAATTGACTGCTTTTTTTAAGGTAGGAGGTGTGGAGTCGTGAACTTGTGAGGAGATTATCAGAAGATAAATGGAGAGGGGAGGGAGCCTCCATGAGCTGGCTACTGCAAAGTGATAAAACACTGGAGCGCAAAATCGGAACCATCAGAAAACTGCTCCAAGTGAAAGACATCCCTTTATGACAGGGGCTCAGGGGATGAAAAGGACAGAATTCTCGATGTGTCATTGTGGTCTCAGGATCCAAGGAGACATAGAATGAAGGAGGGGGTGCCTCAACCAGTAGAGTGCCCAAGCAATGGAGCAGGGAAACTGGTCATGGTCAGTGAGCCCAGGAGGGGACTCTCAGCTCTGGTCACCATAAACCACGAACCAGGCCAGTCAGGTGTCTGCTCTTTGCCTGAGCACCCTGAAAAGGATGGGAACACACAGGCCATTTACCATCCCCTGGGAGGGGTGAAACAGCTGCACCCATGATCAGGCAACAACTGTCATGGCAGCAGCAGCTCTGGAAACACCCAGCACTCCCCCCAGGGGCGGTGGAGTGAGTGGAGTGAGTACGCGCACAAGCTCGCAACTGTTCTCAGGACCCGGGCACACAAAGGGCAGCAACACAGGTCCCTTGGACTCCTCCCAGGAGGATTACAGTGGGCAACCACTGAAAGAGTCTGTGGAGTTTGGCACACACAAAAGTGAAAACTGCTTGTTCCACAGGGTTTATTGAAGAGGGGGGACCGTGATCTTTTGGCTCTGGGGTGGAGAGCTGGGCATGGCCATTTTTTACTCTGATCTTCTAAAGAGGTGAAGAAAGCCTCCAGGGAACAAAAGCCACACAGAAGACCAGCTTACACTGAGCCCAGCCCCCTGGCAAGGGGTGGGGCAACTCCACCCAGGCAAAGGCACCTGAAAAGCAGCACAGTAGGCCCTTAAGGTCAGGAACACGACAGGGATGCCCACTTTTACCACTATTGTTCAACATAGTACCAGAAGTCCTATCCTCAGCAATCAGACAATAAAAAGAAATAAAAGGCATTTAAATTGGCAAAGAAGTCAAACTGTCTCTTCACAAATGACATGATACTTTACATGGAAAACCCAAAAGACTCCATGCCCAAATTATTAGTACCCATACAGCAATTCAGCAACACGGCAGGATAAAAAATCAATGCACAGAAATCTGTTGCATTTCTATACACTAACGATGTGACTGAAGAAAGAGAAATTAAGGAATTGATCCCATTTAAAATTGCACCAAAAACCCTAGGATACCTAGGAATAAACCTAACCAAAGAGGTAAATGATCTATACTCTAGAAACTACAGAACACTTATGAAAGAAATTGAGGAAGACACAAAGAAATGGAAAAACATTCCATGCTCATGGATTGAGACAATTCTGCACAGAGCAATCTACACATTCAATGCAATCCCTATCAAAATACCTTTGACATTTTTTACAGAGCTGGAACAAACAATCCTAAAATTTGTATGGAACCAGAAAATTTCCTGAATCACCAGGAGATTGTCGAAAAAGAAAACCAAAGCTGGGGGCATCACAATGCCTGACTTCGAGCTATATTACAAAGCTGTGATCACAAAGGCAGCATGGTACTGGCACAAAAACAGATTCATAGATCAATGGAACAGAATAGAGACCCCAGAAATGGGCCCTCAACTCTATGGTCAACTAATCTTTGACAAAGCAGGAAAGACTATCCAGTGTAAAAAAGACAGGCTCTTTAATAAATGGTGCTGGGAAAACTGGATAGCCACATGCAGAAGGATGAAACTGGACCATTCTCTTATACCATACACAAAGATAAACTCAAAATGGATGAAAGACCTCAATGTGAGACAGGAATCCATCAAAATTCTNCTCCTAGAGGATAATGCACACAGTAACCTCTTTGACCTTGGCCACAGCAACTTCTTTCAAGACACATCTTGAAAGACAAGGAAAACAAAAGCAAAAATGAACTTTTGGGACTTCATCAAGATAAAAAGTTTCTGCATGGCAAGTGAAACAGTCAACAAAACTAAAAGGCAGCTTACAGAATGGAAGAAGATATTTGCAAATGACACTACAGATAAAGGGGTGGTATTCAAGATCCATAAAGAACTTCTCAAATGCAACACCCAAAAAACAAATAATCCAGTCAAGAAATGGGCAGAAGTAATGAGCAGACACTTCTCCAAAGAAGACGCACAAATGGTCAACAGACACATGAAAAAGTGCTCCACATCACTTGTCATCAGGGAAATACAAATCAAACCACAAAGAATGGCAAAAATTAACAAGACGGATAAACAACAAATGTTGGCAAGGATGTGGAGAAAGGGGAACCCTCTTAACTGTTGGGGGGTATGCAAGCTGGTACAGCCACTCTGGAAAACAATATGGAGGTTTCTCACGAAGTTAAAAGTAGAGCTACCCTATGACTCAGCAGTTTCACTACTGGGTATTTACCTGAAAGATACAGATGTAGTGAAAAGAAGGGGCACATGCACCCCAATGTTCATAGCAGCAATGTCGACAATAGCCAAACTGTGGAAGAAGCTGAGATGTCCTTCAACAGATGAATGGATAAAGAAGATGTGGTTCACATATACAATGGCATATTACTCAGTCATCAGAAAGGATGAATACCTACCATTTGCATCGACATGGATGGAACTGGAGGGTATTACGCTAAGTTAAACAAGTCAATCAGAGAAAGATAATTATCGTATGGTTTCACTCATATGTGGACTATAAGGAATAGCTGAGAGGACCATAGAGGAAGGGAGGAAAAACTGAATGAGAAGAAATATGAGAGGTAGCCAAACCATGAGAGACTCTTGACACCAGGAAACAAACTGAGGGTTGTGTAAAGGGAAGTGTGTGGGAGGATGGGGTAACTGGGTGATGGACATTAAGGAGGGCCCACGATGTGATGAGCACTGGGTGTTATAAGCAACTAATGAATCATTGGACACTGTACCAAAAACCAATATAACCGACTATATGTAGGCTAATTGAATTTAAACAATAACAAAAAAAAGAAATTGGGACACATGATTGTATGAACTGGCAAGTCTGAAATTTATAGGTCTGGCTGGCAGACTGTAAATTCTGGCTGGAGTGAAGGTTCAGTCTTGAGTCTGAAGGGAGTCTTGACCAATGAAGCTTACACACAATGAGGAGGGTAATTTGTTTTACTCTAAGTGCACTGATTGAAATGTTAATCACATCTAAAAAGTACCATCACAGCAACATCTAGAGTGGTGTGACCAAGCATCTGGGCACTATAGCTCAGACAAATTGACACATAAAATTAACCATCACTGTTCACCTGTTGTCAATTTGGCACCCATAGACATCTCCTTAAACTATACTT
>NC_048234.1:42098000-42106017 GCF_002007445.2 Ailuropoda melanoleuca
AAAGACAGAGTAAACATTTTTGTGGTCAGAACAAGTATAAACAAACAGGTAAGATAAAAAAGGTCAGAAACAC
Organism: Ailuropoda melanoleuca; assembly: GCF_002007445.2. Classification (NCBI taxonomy): domain Eukaryota; kingdom Metazoa; phylum Chordata; class Mammalia; order Carnivora; family Ursidae; genus Ailuropoda; species Ailuropoda melanoleuca. Next base: position 42,098,074 of record NC_048234.1, read on the forward strand.
ATGATAAACTGGATACAATTTGAAAAGCCTCCTTTTGACCAAGTATGAGACAAATTGAGTGTTAAAAAAAAAGTCAAAGATTACAACTTATTAAATAAAGCAAAAATCTCTGAGTCTACAGAGACATAAATATTACAAGTAAGTAAATAAATAAATGGGGAAGAGAGGAAAACTTCCTTGCCATCATAAATGCAGAAAGAATGATGGAATTTTTAAAAATTCATTTTTTGAGCATCTGGGTGGCTCAGTTGATTAAGCGTCTGCCTTTGGCTCAGGTCATGATCCCAGGGTCCTGGGGTTGAGTCCCACATTGTGCTCCCCCTGCTCTATGGGGAGCCTGCTTCTCCCTCTCCCTCTGCCTGCTGCTCCCCCTGCTTGTGCTCTTTTTCTCTGCCAAATAAATAAATAAAATCTTTAAAAAAATAAAATTAAAAAATCATTTTTTGGCAACCATAAAAATTGATTTGAGCAAGGATCATAAATAAATACTAAAACTAGTGGGTGAATGTCTGAAAAGTAACAAAACACTTTTAGCCTAAAATTCCTCCTCCTATTTATTAATACAAAGAATAAAATGGTAACTTCATGGTGGAGAATCTTAGAAGACAGCACCTTAACAATGTTTTAAATTAACACCAAAAGTAATGGCATTGATGGCACACACCTTCAGCCTTAGTGAGAACCCAGCAGCACTGTATGGCACTGCTCCCAGAGAAGCATAACCTGAACGTAATCACAAAGAAACATCTGACAAAGCTAAACTGAATAGCATTCAGCGGAACACATTCTGAATTCTTCAAACATGCCCGTGTTGTGAAATACAAAGAAAGGCTGAGGGATTGTTTAAGGGTGACTAGACACACGACTACGATGTGCAATGAATAATCTTAAATTTTTTTTTTTTTTGCTATAAAGGACATTATTAGAAGAACTGGTAAAATGTGAATAAGTTCTGTAGATTACATAGTAATGCTATTTTACTAATATCAATTTCTTGATTTTGATAATGTACAGAGATTATTAAAGAAAATTAATTGTTTTTAGGATATATATACTGAAGTATTTAAGGGGCCTCACGTCTGCCACTTACTCGTTAATGTTTCAGGAAAACTTATAAACTCATCCATTCATCTGTCTAAGGGAGTGTATGTAAAGCAGATGTAATTAGAATGTTAACAATTTGGGGAGTCAAGGTGTAAGTCATACTTTGGTTTTCCAACTCTCCTATAAATCATAATTTTTTTTTTAAAGATTTTGTTTATTTATTTGACAGTGATAGAGACAGCCAGCGAGAGAGGGAACACAAGCAGGGGGAGTGGGAGAGGAAGAAGCAGGCTCATAGCAGAGGAGCCTGACGTGGGGCTCGATCCCATAACCCCGGGATCACGCCCTGAGCCGAAGGCAAACGCTTAACCGCTGTGCCACCCAGGCGCCCCTNCCAACTCTCCTATATCATAATTTTTTAAGAAAAAAATAGAAGAACGAATTTAGGAGTAGATCAAGGTATATATAAGTTATCAGAGTTTATTGGCTATATAAGAAAACCACAGAAAGACCATGGACGTTGCAGTCCTCGGGGAGTCAAACACTGTCTGGTATATCTATTTCTCACTACATAGAGCTTTATTTTCTTGCATTTCAAAAGTCCAAGGGGGAGACTCGTTGGCACAACTTGGGTTAAATCCCTTCTCTGGAATTAATAAGGAAGCAGAAGGATGAGATTTAATTATTGGCTCACGTGGGTTGTCTGCTGCCCTGTTGCAGGATCCATTATAAGTGGACTGTGGGTAAGGAGTACATAGCAGACATTTGTAATACCACTACAACTGATAATTCATCATAAGAAATAAAGTTTTCCAAGTCAGTGGAAATGGTATGAAATAATCTAATGATTTAAGGACAACTAACTATTCACCTAAAGAAAATATAGGTTGGTGCTTACCTCATGCCTGATCAAAAAAGTCACAACATACAGTGTAAAGAATAAATTTAATGTGTTTCATATCTTTGACATGGGACTTGACACTCTGCTAAGTTCCCAAAGGAAGCTACTTGTGCTGGAACAGCAGATATGAAGCAGAAGTGCTTATTTTACACACTGATATTACAAATAACTTATACAATCATTGAGGAAACCCCTGCATTCCTCAAGGTCTCCTGGGACATAACTGAGTCACAATCACTCTAAACCAAGTATTCCCAACAGGGATTATTATATTGTGAAGGAGTCAAAAATAGGTTCTTGGAGAAGGGGGGGTGGGGTGACAATTTAAAAAAATCCTACATTTTATGTATAAAACACAAATATACAGTACATAAATAGGTATGCAACACATCTTTGACCTGACCGTGTTATTGATACAGAGCAATTAGAAAAAAGAAATCTAAAAAGGCTCCATGGGGGAGCAATGATTTTAAAAAATGGAAAAACACTACTGTATGCAAAATAGATATATGGAGGGTGAATTTCCATGGTTAGCTCAAGGGCTTATCCCTACTGTCTTTGAGGGACAGTGGCTCAGGAAAAAGTGAGGAAAAAGTAGCGGATGGTTTCTAAACAGCCATTCTGTTGAATCTATTCAAATATCTGCCATTTTTTTCACATAAATTGAAAAAATATTGGCCATGATGATGATGGCAGTGACAGTGACAATACTTAACATATGCATAACTGTAGCCACATGCCAGATGTAGTTCTATTTTAATTTAGCTGGATTAACTTCTTGTAATCTGATGAGGTGATATCCCCATTTTGCAGCTAAGGAAACTAAGATACAAAGTTTACATAACCTACTCAGTGTCTCACAGGGATCTGGCTTTTCAGCATAGGTAGTGTGGCTCTAAGTACAGGTTCTCGACTATTGTGTCATGTCAACAATAGAAAATCACAGAGGTTACTATATAACACTCCATCATAATTAAGTACAAACACAGAAACTGCAGGGGGAGCAGAGAATTAGGATTTACACAATCCCACTTTTACAAGCACCTCACTGAAGCATATCAGAAATATAGAAGATAGGGATATTTTTTCTTACTGAGCATCACTGAACTGTTCATAGCTGCTCTAAAAATTAATAAGGCTTGTTCTTTAAATAATTGTGTGGCTTTTTAATACTTTATATAAACACTGTTTATACTAAATGCATTGCTTTTCATATATAGAAAACAGTGTCTTCTTTGCAGAAGAGGCAGCTCAACAAAAATAGCTCTTCCTATGTACACATGCCAGATGACAATAGGATGTGATACGGTTGAAATTTTCAAGTATTTTCTATTAGGGTAATTTGTTGCTAATGTATATGTAGAAAGTCGTAGTTTTTGTTATAATAATAATTAAGTAAAAGTTCTAAATTTCTACAATGATGTTGGATCTAATGTATACACCAAACAAATAGGGAAATGGCATGCACACATACATCCTCACAGAGACACTGAGGAGCCAGAGAATATTCACATATTGATTTGATGCTGTTCTAATTATACAATTTTCGTCTGGCCTTTTAAAGTTTCCTATACTAGTGAATGTCTATGAATATTTTGTTGTATATTGAATGTTTCCATATTACACATGAAAGAAGAGTTCTGAAAGAACAATTTCAGATAAAGCCTTTTACTTATTTTTCGTAAATTGATAGTTTTCTCCTCAGTACAATTATTGACTGATAATAAAGTCTAAAGCTTTGTTGAGAAGCTTCACACATCCAAAACATATACATTTTAACAACCTTTCATTGAAAAGTAATTTCTTGGGATGTCTGGGTGGCTCAGTCCGTTAAGCGTCTGCCTTCAGCTGGGGTCATGATCCCAGAGTCCTGGGATGGAGTCCTGCATCAGGCTCCTTGCTCAGCAGGGAGCCTGCTTCTCCTTCTGCCTGCCACTCCCCCTGCTTCTGCACTCTCTCTCTCTGACAAATAAATAAATAAATAAACTATTCAAGAAAAAGAAAAATAATTTCTTGATAGTCTTCTCTATACATGTTGAAATGTTTTCTTTCCTGTATGTTTTGATATACTATGAGGTCTCTCCATCTATGTATTTTATGCCACAAATTGACTTTTAGCCAACATATTACATTATAACTTTCCTTAAATCACTGTGTAATTTATGTGGTGTTCAACAAACTCGCATCACTGTCAGAGTTTGTAGATTATTACAACTTTCTTAACAGTGTCGGTTTGTTGAGGGTTGAGTTGATATACAATATTTCCCATATTCATTGCCTTCAAGGGATCTTTCCTGGGAGAATTTTCTGATACCCAATGAGGATTGTACTCTGGCTGAAAAATCACCCATATACAGTTACATTTCAAGATTTTATCTTCTATATAAGTTATCTGTTATATAGTGATTTCTTGAAGAATAATTTTCTATGTACATTAAGCTATAAGTTTGCTTCTATGTGTAAATTCTCTGATCTTTTAGCCCAGACCTCTGGCTGAAATCTCTCTCCCGCTCATACACTCATAGAGCTTCTCCTCTATGTGTGTTGTCTGGTACATTTGTGAAGTTTGATTTCTGATTACAACTTTTCTCATCATATGCTTAATCACCTATGTGAGTCTTCTTATGTTCTCTTAAGTATGACTTCTAACCCAAAAATTTCCCATATTCATTGAACTCATAATATTTTTTAAATGAGTTTTTAGACATGTTGTCATGCTGAAAGCCTCCCCACATCCATTACACTCACAGAATTTCTCCCTGTGATGAAATCTGATGATTTCTGAGGTTTGATTTCTGGCTTAAAGTTTTTCCACATTCACCATATTTTTAAGGTTTCCTTTGTGTGTATGTGTGTTCTATGATGTATTATGAGGGTTGATTTACCTCCAAAAGTTTTCCCCATAAGTTTTCTGTGTGAATTTTCTGATAATCTGTGAAGCTTGATTTATGGCTGAAAATTTCCTCATGCTCATTACATTCATAGGGTTTCTCTTGAGTGGAAATTCTTTTTTAAAAAAAAAAGATTTTATTTATTTATTCGACAGCGCTACAGACAGCCAGCGAGAGAGGGAACACAAGCAGGGGGAGTGGGAGAGGAAGAAGCAGGCTCATAGCGGAGGAGCCTGATGTGGGGCTTGATCCCAGAACGCCGGAATCACGCCCTGAGCCAAAGGCAGACACTTAAACGCTGTGCCACCCAGGCACCCCTTGAGTGGAAATTCTTGATGTACTATCAGGCCTGCCTTCTCAATGTGTTGTAGTTGGTAAATGAAATGTGCTACAAATGTTTGTCTTGATTCTCTGAACTCTTTCCAAAGAGGTTATCAAGTTGGCAGTCTTCTAAAAATGAGGAAATTAGAAACACTGTATGAAATTTAACACTTTTCTTTTAGAATGGGGCTTATATATGTATATTCATATATGTGTATATATATATCCATATATACATACATATATATATATATATCCCCCATTATGTATTATTTTATTGACTCTTTGGCTTCCAGTCCAGTTTTCTGATAATAAAGTAATGCCAAGTGCATAATGTCTACAGTCTCATTCTTTGGAAACAATCATTAAAAAAGGAAACTAGGGATGCCTGGGTGGCTCAGTCAGTTAGGCATCTAACTCTTTTTTTTAAATTAACATACAATGTATTATTTGTTTCAGAGGTACAGGTCCGTGATTCATCAATCTTACACAATACAAGCCCTCACCACAACACATACCCTCCCCGGTGTCCATCACCCAGCCACCCCACCCCCCACACCCCTCCGCTCCAGCAAACTTCAGTTTGTTTCCTGAGATTAAGAGTCTCTTATGGTTTGTCTCCCTCTCTGTTTTTGTCTTGTTTCATTTTTTCCTCTCCTCCCCTATGATACTCTGCCTTGTTTCTTAAATTCCACATATCAGTGAGATCATATGATAATTGTCTTTCTCTGATTGACTTATTTTTCATAGTACAATACCCTTTAGTTCCATCCACGTCATTGCAAATGGCATGATTTCATTTTTTGATGGCTGCATAATATTCCATTATATATATGCCACATCTTCTTTTGGTTATTGTGGACATTGCTGCTATGAACATTGGGGTGCAGGCGCACCTTCAGATCTTTACATTTGTATCTTTGGGGTAAATACCCAGTAGTTAGGCATCTAACTCTTGATCTGAACTCAGGTTGTGATCTCAGGGTTGTGAGTTTGAGCCCCTCATTGGGCTCCATGCTGGGTGTGGAGCCTACTTAATAAAAATAAAAAATAAATAAAAAAGGAAATTGGAATATACATATGTACTTGCATTTAGGGCCCACCTGGATAACCAGGAATAATCTCTTTATCTCAAGTTTTTTAAACCTATCACATCTGTAAAGTCTCTTTTGCGACATAAAGTAACATTCATAGCTTCCAGGGATTGAATTTGGATATCTCTTGGGAATATTATTCAGCCTACCACACCCTATTATGTACTTTATTTTGTTCTAGGCACTGAAATACAACTTTAAACAAGGCAGTCTAGATTAGAAAAATCATTTAGGCAAGCATGATTAATCCAAAGTTGGTTGGATTTGGGGAAGCATAAGCACCATTAAATAAAGTAGAACAGTATGTGGGAGAGAAGTGGTGCCACAGAAAATTTTGAATTCTGGCAGATAATTAGAAATTCTGAAATATGATTGCAGGAGTAATAAGAGCTGATGAATGCTTCAGAGAATAAATACAAAGGAAGGGAAAAGCAGACTGACTGAAATGAGGGATGTCTTTTTAAATGGAGTAGTTATAGAAGGCTATACTGAGAAGGTGATATAGCAAGGTCTGAATTCTTTGTCTTTTATAAAAGCAAACCCTTGACAGGTTATATTCGTAACAAATGTCATCTCCCATTCATTGGTTTGTCTCATTTTGCTTTTTTACAAACATGAAACCTAACAGGTGTGCAAAAACTCCTCTGTGCAGGTTACCAAGTAGCATAAAATGAACACCTAAGAGATCACCATCCAGGTCAGGAAATAGAAAATGATTAGATTTGGGAAGTATCATGTATTCTTTCTTGAGCACAAGTTCTTTATGTCTCCGGATCACTTCTCTCATGAAAGTTATATACCTCTCTACAAAAATACAGCTTGGTTTTATCGGTTGCTTTATATGAATTGAACTGTAGAGCTGAGACAGGTCTCACCTGTATTCCCTACAATACATCCCTTAAGTAGGGATGTATTCCTTTCTGGAGATACTTAGGGGACAATCTCTTTCCTTGCATATTTGGGCTGTTGTCAGAATTCAGTTTCTAGTGGTTGGAGGACAAAGGTCTTTCTTCCCTTGTTCATTGTCAGTCAGTTTATAGAGGATACTTGCATTTTTTGGCTTGTGATTCCCTTCCTCCATTTTTAAAGCCAGCAATGGTGATCAAGTCCCTGTCAGGCTTCAAGTCTCTCCACTTCTTTCTTGTCATCTCTCTGACGCTTCTGCTTTCTTCCACTTTTACTGCCCATATTATTACTTTGGGCTCATCTGGATAATAATCCAGGATAGTCTCCCTATTTTAAGGTCATCGATTAGCAATCTTAATCCCTCTACCAAGTAATTAAAAATATTCAGACTTAGGACCCCTGTTTTCCACAGGTATACATATCTTTAAATCTACTATAGTATGCCCACTGATTTCAAAAGCAAATCATACTAATTAACTGTACTAGCAGTATGAGGTCTGATACTTCACATCCTCATCCCCTCTTGATATTGGCAGCCTCTTACAAATTTGTAGTGGTATTAGGATGCAGTTTCATTTTGTATTTCTCCCATAACTGATGAGGTTACATATCTTTCTCCATGTTTACTGGGCATGCAGATTTCCTCTTTGTAAAAGTTACTAATTAAGCCTTTCGCCCATTTTTCTGCTGGGTTGCTTTCCTTCTTCCTTACAGATTTGTAGAAGTTTTTTTTTAATATAATCTGGATACTAGCCCCATTTTATTTTATTTTATTTTATTTTTAAGG
>NC_048234.1:42106143-42118071 GCF_002007445.2 Ailuropoda melanoleuca
GAGCCTGATGTGGGGCTCGATCCCAGAACGCCGGGATCACGCCCTGAGCCGAAGGCAGACGCTTAACCGCTGTGCCACCCAGGCGCCCCACTAGTCCCATTTTAGATTCATATACTAAAATAGATTCTGCTACTCTGTGCCTAATCTTCTTTCTCTTTTTATGGTGTCTTTAGATGTCTACAATTCTGAACTTTAATATAGTCAAGTTTATCAATCCTTTCCTTTATGGTTAGTGTTTTTTAGTCTCAAATATTTCCCTATCCAGAGTAGTAAAAGTTATATGTATAAAATTATCTTCTAAAATATTTATAGTTTTGCCTTATACAAGTCAGCCTTTAACTCCCCCCCCCCCCCGCCCAATTGCTGTCCCCATCTGATGTAGCAGAATGGGTGCATGATAAATTGGGACACTGAGGTCTCAAAACTACTTGGGAAATAGTAAAGAGATTATATTTGCCTTTAAAATATTCCAATCTACAAGCTACTGACAAGGAGCGCCCCCAGTGCCACCTCAGGTGATGACTGCTGTGCCATACCTTGAGACATATTGGACTGACTACATGCCCTATGAAGTCTGGCATTGAAAGGGCACAAGTATGTGTCACTTTCATAGGACTTGTACAACCAGGTATAAGGGATTAACAAAACTACAGAGCATGTAGGGAACATGGACTCAGATAGATGGTGATCAAAGAACACATTTTACCGGCCATGAGGTCCAAGGATGGGCAGAGGCCTGGGANATGGGCAGACGCCTGGGATATATTGTGGACTTTCCACCTGCCATCCAGTCCCACTGCTGCAGGCCTAATTGAAAGGGTGAATGGACTAGTAAAAAACACATGGAAGACTTTGTCGCCAGAAGTCTCCCTCATTGGACCATCTGGAAGACTAACAGAGGACACAGCAGGACAGACACCATTCCCACAGCAGGAGAGACATCAGCATATGAACCCCTAACCAGTAACAGCCCCACAGCTTGGGTGTTAGGGGAGCAGGTATTATCAGGAGGTCTGAGACCTACCAGGCTGGAAGAGGGACTCATTTTGTGTTTGCTACAAGACCTCCTACCCGGTGAGACTTTAGTTCATTGGAAATGGGTTTGGAGTCCATCCCTTTAGCCCCCCACCCCACTCCCCATGGCTTGGTGTCCTAATCCCTTGGGGCCAAGGGCTCAAATCCAGTATTGTTATTAACCCCTCATTCTTTTTTTTTTTTTTAAAGATTTTATTTATTTTTTTNCTACCAGGCTGGAAGAGGGACTCATTTTGTGTTTGCTACAAGACCTCCTACCCGGTGAGACTTTAGTTCATTGGAAATGGGTTTGGAGTCCATCCCTTTAGCCCCCCACCCCACTCCCCATGGCTTGGTGTCCTAATCCCTTGGGGCCAAGGGCTCAAATCCAGTATTGTTATTAACCCCTCATTCTATATTGGTCAGGGCCCAACACACAGGCAAATATCTGCTTACGAACCCCGATTCTGGGTACCGAGGTAGAGCTGTTACTATGTGTGCCAACTGAGGTGGCCCTGTGCAATACAGACACACCTCTGATAATATTATGGGGCAGAATATACGGTATCATCCCCCAGGGAAAATACCTAAGCCAAGGACATTGGCTCAAGGGGACCAAACGGCTACTTGGTTACTAAATGAAGATTTACCATATCTATTGTCTGTGAAACATTTGTCTTATTGCCCCTAGCCTCACAATTGCTGGTGTTCTTTCCTGTTGCAGCAGGAAATGTCTTCCTGTCATGGGCCACGACTTACTTTAAAATTCACAGTCACCCTGACTGTTGGGTCTGTGGAAACGACCTTTTTAATCAGCCACTGGGAAACCATAGTTCTGTTTTTCCTTTGGTCTCATAGGTATATGAATGTTGCTGCGGTGGCAGAGGGATGCAAGTCACCTCCTGATATCTGGCTCCAGGGTCATCACAGAAGAATGGCATGTAAAGATTGTATGAGCCATAAAGATGTTGGGGTGGAGTGTAGGTGTTCTGATGGCACTGACTCCATTTTTGGCCTTCCATCTTGTTCATGTCCACACAATGATCTCCATCGGGGCTTGGAGTTTCCAGGGCCCTTGGAGGTCAGTGTATGCCTGACCAGAGTGGAGGAAGGTTTGTGCTAATTTTCCTTAAACTGGTACCCAGAAAGCTCCACTTTGGGTAAATAATAGAAATGACTGGTGCATGGCAGGCCCCATTTCAGATAACGAGTAGAACTTCTGGTGCACAGAAAGCACCACTTAGAACACTATCCTGTGACCTCACCATCGTTCCATAAAAACTGGGGATTAAGGTCCAGACTTGGGAGAGGGAGGCCACTTGCCTCTTGCTGCCTGGGTCATTCTTCCATCTGATCCCCTGTCAGTGAGTACCCTGCATAAAACTCTGTATGGGGAGCGTTGCTTCATGTTTTGGTCTTAAAGTGAGATCTTAGTCTGTAGGATACTTTACTGACCCTCCTCCGCCTTCTAATACCTACTCTAGTGACATTTTGTAATGGATACAACAGCTTTACAATATGTCCTACTTGATAGAGAAAGTCTTTCTACCGTGGCTTCTAATTATTGTGCTTTGCATTTTCATATTAACTTTAGAATCAGTTTTTGAAGTTTTATTTTTTTTATTTTATTTTTTTAAAGATTTTATTTATTTATTCGACAGAGATAGAGACAGCCAGTGAGAGAGGGAACACAAGCAGGGGGAGTGGGAGAGGAAGAAGCAGGCTCATAGCGGAAGAGCCTGATGTGGGGCTCGATCCCATAATGCCAGGATCACGCCCTGAGCCGAAGGCAGATGCTTAACCGCTGTGCCACCCAGGCGCCCCTAGTTTTGGTAGTTTATATGTTTCTAGGAATTTCTCTGTTTCTTCCAGTTTGTCCAATTTGTTGGCATATAGTTTTTCATAATATTCTCTTATTATTGTTTGTATTTTTATGGCATTGGTTGCTATTTCTCCTCTCATTTGTGGTTTTGTTTATTATTTTTTTTACTTTTATGGTGTTGGTTATTATTTTTCCTCTCTCATTTGTGATTTTATTTATTTGGGACTTTCCTTCTTTCTTTTTATTAGTCTGTCTAGAGTTTTCTCAATTTTATTAATTTTTTAAAGAATCATCTCCTGGTTTCAGTGATCTGTTTTATTGTTTTTCTAGCTTCTATATAATTTCTATATAGTTTCTATATAATTTATTTCTTTTCTAATCTTTATTATTTCATTTCTTTTGTTGTTTTTGTTTGTTGTTCTTTTTATAGCTCTTTTTGGTGTAAGGTTAGGTTGTTTGATATTTTTCTTGCTTTTTGAGGTAGGCTCCATATTGCTGTAAGCTTCCTTCTTACAAACCACTTTGCTGCATTCCAAAGATTTTGAACTATTGTGTTTTCATTTTCATGCGTTTCCATGTAGTTTTAAATTTTTTTCTTTGATCTTCTAGGTGACCCCTTCATTGTTTAGTAACATATTATTTCACCTCCAGGTATTTGTGGCCTTTCCAGTTTTTTTCTTGTGGTTAACTCCTAGTTTCATAGCGTTATGGTCAGAAAAGTTGCATGGTATGAGTTGGTCTTTTTGAATTTGTTGAGACTTCTTCTGTGGCCCAATATGTGATCTGTTCTGGAGAATGTTTCATATGCACTTGAAAAAAATGTGTATTCTGCTGTTTTAAGATGGAATGTCCTGAATATATCTTTTACCTCCATCTGGTCCAGTGTGCCATTCAAAGCCATTTTTTCCTTGTTGATTTTCTGTATAGATGATGTGTCCATTGATGTAAGTGGGGTGTTAAAGTCCCCTACTATTTGTATTATCAATTAGCTCCTTTGTGTTTGTTATTAACTATTTTGTGTATTTGGGTGTTCCCGTTTTGGGTGTATACATGTTTACAATTGTTTTATCTTCTTGTTGGATTGTCCCATTTAAATTATGTGGTGTCCTTTTTTGTCTCTTTTTACAGTCTTTTTAAAAAGTCTATTTTGTCTGATATAAGTATTGTCACTACAGTTTTCTTTTAACTTCCATTTATATGATAAATGTTTTTCCATCCCCTCACTTTCAATCTGCAGGTGTCTGTAGGTTTAAAATGAGTCTCTTGTAGGGGGCATATAGGTGGGCCTTATTTTTTATCCACTCTGACACCTTATGTCTTTTGATCAGAACATTTATTCCATTTACATTCAAAGTAATTATTTATAGACATGTATTCATTTCCATTTTGTTACTTGTTTTGTGGTTGTTCCTGAAGATTTTCTCTGATCCTTTCTTGTCTTTTTCTCTTCCATAGTTTACTGGTTTTGTTGAGGTTTATGTGATGTATTTGGATTTCTTTCTCTTTCTTATTTGCATATTTATTAGTGTTTTTTTATTTGTGGTTACCATTAGGTTTGCATATAACATCTTCTGCATATAGCACTCTATATTAAATTGATGGTCGCTTAAGCTTGAATCTATTCTTTATTCCTCTCTCCCCACGTTTTAGGTATATGGTGTCATATTTTACATCATTTTATTTTGTGAATCCCTTGACTGATTTTTACAGATATATTTAGTTTTATTTCTTTTGTGCTTCTTTTTTATACTGCTATTTATAGTCTTACCTTTCCATTCAAAGAGTCTCTTTTAATATTTCTTGTAGGGTGGTTAAGTGGTCATGATTTCCTTTAGTTTTTGTTTCACTGAGAAACTGTTTAGCTTTCCTTCTATTCTGAATGATAACCTTGCTGGTTGGAGTATTCTTGGTAGATTTTTCCCATTGAGCACTTTGAATATATCATGCCACTTTTTTCTGGTTTGGAAAACTTCTGCTGCAAAATCCGTTATTAGCTTTCTTTCATCCGTAACTATCTTCTTTTGTATTGCTGCTTTTACATTTTTTTCTTTATCACTAGATTTTGACATTTTAATTACAATATATGTTAGTGTTTATCTGCTTTTGTTGATTTTGTTGGGGGTTCTCTGTGCCTCCTGGATCTGGATATCTGTTTGTTTATTTGTTTGTTTGTTTTTTCCCAGACTAGGGAAGTTTTCAGCTATTATTTCTTAAAATAAATTCCCTCCCTCCTTTTTTCTCTCTTCTTCTGGGAGTCCTATAATAGAAATGTTATTATGTTTGATGGGGTCACAGAGTTCCTTAATTCTATTTTTGTTTTGCATAATTCTGTTTTCTCTCTTTTGTTCAGCTTGACTACTTTATCTTCTAGGTCATTAACTCATTCTTCTGCTTGTTTCAGCCTGCTGCTCATGTCATCAGGCATGTTTCTCTTTTTGTTTATTGATCCCTTTATCCCTGCTATGCTGTTTTTCTTATCTCTGTGTTAATGGTCTCACTGATGTTCTCCACTCTTTTCTCAAGTCCGTTGTGTATCCTTATGATCATTACTTTAAAATCTCCATCAGGCATGTTAGTTATATCTGTTTTGCTTAGATCTCTGGCCCTGGCCTTGTCCTGTTCTTTCATTTGGGACAAATTTCTCTGTCTTCTGATTTATCTGGGTCTCTGTGCCTATTTCTTCACGTTAAGAACATCAGCTACATCTTCCTCTTCTTAAAGTAAGTAGCTTTATGAAGAAGAGGTCCTGTAGCGTCCTGCTATGTAGTGTTCCCTGTTCTCTAGGGCCTGTTGCTTCTGGGTGTATCTCTAAAGTGTGCTGTGTGTGCTCTATTGTTTTGTCCTGGCTGTTTTATCATCAGGTCAATCATCTGCAGAGGCTGTCTTGGTACATGGTATCAGTTTGACCTCTGGAAGGGCTGGAGACTGAGGTGAGTCAAGCAGATGGTCAGCTATGCCCATATAACTGACCCCCTATAAAAATCCTGGATACCAGGGCTTGGCTTTATCTTGCTTGGTTGGCAATATTCTGTATGCACTGCCATACATTATTGCTGGGAAGAAAAGGGCAGTGTCCACGTGACTCCACTGGGATAGGACAACTGGAAGCTTACGCCTGGTGTGTCCTGGAACCTGCTCTACATGCCTTTTCTCTTTGTTGATTTTAGTCTGCACCCTTTTGCTGTAACAAACCATAATCGTTAGTATATGGGTTTTCTCAGTTCTGTGAGTCCTTCTAGTGACTTGCTGGGGTCTTCAGGACCTCCTAAACTGCACTTAGTGACTCTGCATTAGACAGAGATTTCTGAAATAGGATGCAAAAAGGATGTACAACCTCATTAGTCCTTAAGGAAATGCAAATTAAAACCTAATAACCTACAATTAGACACCCAACAGAGTGGTGAAAATAGTAAGACTTAGAATGCCAAATGTTAGTAAGATTGCAGAGCCACCAGAACTCTCATACATTGTTAATAGGCATGGGAAATTGCACAGCCCCTTGAAAACGTTTGGTGGTTTTTAATAAAATTACCTATATACTTACCATAAAACCCAGGAAGTCAACACTTCAGTATTTACATATTAGAAATGGCGTGTTCACACAAAGATCTGTACTCAAACATTCACAAGTTTTATTCATAATGACCCCTAATTGGAAACAACCCAAATGTGTATCAGTTGTTGAGCAGATAAGAGATTGTAGTATATGCAAATGAATGACTCAGGAATAAAAGAATAACTATTTATATACCAAACAACACGCACAAATCTAAAAGCATTCTTAAAAAAAAAATTCTGCCAAGTGAAATAAGCCAAAGGAGAGTGTATACTGTATCATTCCATTTATATATAATTATAACAAAGGCAAAACAATTATGACAGAAAGCCAAATAGTGGTTGCTAGGGCTCTGGGTGGTGGTGGTGGTTGAAGGATGGGAATGACTGCAAAGGGCTACAAGGGACACTTTTTGAGGTGATGGAAATATTCTGTGTTATGATTTTGGTGGTAGAAATCACGTGTGTACATTTCTCAAAACTCAATGAATTGTACAATAAAAATTGCTGAGTTTCATTTTCTGTTAAATATACCTCTACAAATGTGATTAATATTTAAAAAGAACAAATAGATTACATTCTTGAGGAAGTTACATGGTAAGGTATGCTCACACACTGTAGCTCTCCAGCATTACATCTCTGGACAGCATCCTCTGAGCAGGACCCAAGGGCTTCCAATCCTCCTGGTTGAACTTTGCCTGTAATAGCACATTTCTCTTTTTTTCTTCTTTCTTTCTTTCTTTCTTTCTTTCTTTCTTTCTTTCTTTCTTCTTTCTTTCTTTCTTTCTTTCTTTCTTCTTTCTTTCTTTCTTTCTTTCTTCTTTCTTTCTTTCTTTCTTTCTTTCTTTCTTTCTTTCTTTCCTTCTGGTTTTATTTATTTATTTGAAAGAGAGAGAATGTGAGAGAGAGAGAGAGAGAGAGATCATGAGCAGGGGGGAGGGGAAGAAGGAGAAGCAGACTCCCTGCTGAGCAGGGACCCCCGATGTGGGACTTGGTCCCAACACCCTGGGATCATGACCTGAGCTGAAGGCAGACACTTAACTGACTGAACCACCCAGGTACCCTGTAATAACACATTTCTGATCAATCTGAGGAGCTCAGAAACAGGAGACCTGGAAAATATCTTTGGTAACTACTTCTGTTTACTGTTGAGAGTTCAAAGTGTTATAAAAGATGATTATTATGGCCCTAACTTTGTCTTATACTTTGGGGTACTCATACAAATAGTACAAATATTATTCTTATGCCCTAAATTATATTTATTTATATTATATACATATAATGCCAGTTAATAATATACTGATTTGGGTACATAGAATAATGGTGCCCTAAAGATGTTTGTGGCCTAACCTGTGCATATATACCTTCCATGGCAAAAGGGACTTTACAGATGTGATTAAGGTTAAGTACTTTGAAGTGAGGATATTATCCTAAATTACCTGGGTACGCCCACCCTAATCACATACACCCTTAAAAGCAGACAACATTTCCCAGCTTTGGTAAGAGCTGGGTCTGCTAACAAAAGATGGCTCGGGGAATGTGACATTGCTGGCTCTGAAGATGGAGGAAGGTAGACATCAGCCAAAGAATAGGGGTGGCCTACAGAAACAATGAAAATGCAAAGAAACCAATTATCCTCTACAGACTCCAGAAAGAAATGCAGACCTGCCAACATCTTGCTGAACGCAGGGAATCTTGATTTTAGCCCAGGGAGTCTTGTACGAGACACTGACCCTCAGATATCTAAGATAATGAATGCATGTTTTTGTATTTTTTTTGTTCTGTTTTTTAATGTTTGGTTGTTTTATTTATTTATTTATTTTTTTAATTTTTATTACATTATGTTAGTCACCATACGGTACATCCCTGGTTTTTGATGTAAAGTTTGATGACTCATTCACCATACAGTACATCCCTGGTTTTTGATGTAAAGTTTGATGACTCATTAGTTGCGTATAACACCCAGTGCACCATGCAATACGTGCCCACCTTACCGCCCATCACCAGTCTATCCCATTCCCCCACCCCCTTCCCCTCTGAAGCCCTCAGTTTGTTTCTCAGAGTCCATAGTTTCCCATGCTTCACTCCCCCTTCTGATTACCCCCCTTTCTTACCCTACCGATCTTCCTAGTTCTTATGTTCCATAGATGAGAGAAATCATATGATAATTGTCTTTCTCTGCTTGACTTATTTCACTTAGCATTATCTCCTCCAGTGCCGTCCAGGTTGCTGCAAATGTTGGGTAATCATTCTTTCTGATGGCTGAGTAATATTCCATTGTATATATGGACCACAGCTTCTTAATCCAGTCATCTGTTGAAGGGCATCTTGGTTCCTTCCACGATTTAGCTATTGTGGATAATGCAGCTATGAACATTGGGGTGCATATGGCCCTTCTCTTCACTACGTCTGTATCTTTGGGGTAAATACCCAGTATTGCAAAGCCTGGGTCATAGGGTAGCTCAATTTTTGACTTTTTAAGGGACCTCCACACTGTTTTCCAGAGTGGCAGTACCAACTTGCATGCCCACCAACAACGTAGGAGGGATCCCCTTTCTCCACATCCTCTCCAGCGATTGCTATTTCTTGCCTTGTCAATTTTTGCCATTCTAACTGGTATAAGGTGGTATCTTAGTGTGGTTTTGATTTGAATTTCCCTGATTGCTAATGATTTTGAACATTTTTTCCTGTGTCTGTTAGCCATTTGTATGTCATCATTGCAAGTGTCTGTTCATATCTTCTGCCCATTTTATGATTTGTTTATTTCTTTCTTGTGTATTGAGTTTGAGAAGTTCTTTGTAGATGTTGGATGCCAGTCTTTTATCTGTAGTATCATTTACAAATATATCCTTCCATTCCGTCAGCTGCCTCTTAGTTTTTTTGACTGTTTCTTTGGCTGTGCAGAAGATTTTTATCTTGATGAAGTCCCACATGTTCATTTTATCTTTTGTTTCTCTTGCCTTTGGAGATGTGTCATGAAAACGGTTGCTGTGGCCGATGTCATAGAGGTTGTGGCCTATGCTCTCCTCTAGGATTTTAATGGATTCCTGTCTCACATCGTAGTCTTTCATCCATTCGGAGTTTATCTTTGTGTATAGTGTGAGAGAGTGGACAAGTTTCACTCCTTTGCATGTAGCTGTCCAATTTTCCCAGCACCATTTATTGAAGAGACTGTCTTGTTTCCACTGGATATTTTTACCTGTTTTGTCAAAGATTAGTTGCCCAAAGAGCCGAGGGTCCATTTCTGGGTTCTGTATTGTGTTCCATTGGTCTATGTGTCTGTTTTTGTGTCAGTACTATGCTGTCTTTGTGATCACAGCTTTGTAGTACAGTTTGAAATCTGGCATTGTGATGCCTCCAGCTTTGTTTTTCCTTTTCAACAGTTCCTTGGCGATTCGGGGCCTTTTCTGGTCCCACACAAATTTAATGACTATTTGTTCCAGTTCCTTGAAAAATGTCATCGGTATTTTGATCGGGATAGCATTGAAAGTGTAGATTGCTCTGGGTAGCATGGACATTTTAACTATGTTAATTCTTCTGATCCATGAGTATGGAATATTTTTCCATCTTTTTGTGTCTTCCTCAATGTCTTTCAAGAGTGATTTATAGCTTCTAGAATATAGATCCTTTACGTCTATGGTTAAGTTAATTCCAAGGTACCATATGGTTTTTGGTGCCATTTTAAATGGGATGGATTCCCTAATTTCTTCCTTCAGTCTCATTATTCGTGTATAGAAATTCAACTGATTTCTGAGCATTGATTTTGTATCCCATCAATTACTGAATTGCTCAATAACTTCTAATAGCTTGGGAGTGGATTCTGTTGGGTTTTCCATATAGAGTATCATGTCATCTGCGAAGAGAGACAGTTTGACTTCTTCTTTGCCGATTTGGATACCTTTTACACAATTTTGTTTCTTGATTGCTGTTGCAAGGACTTCTAGTACTATGTTGAATAAAAGTGGCGAGAGTGGGCATCCTTGTCGTGTTCCTGATCTTAAGGAAAGGCTTCCAGCTTTTCCCCATTGAGAATAATATTTGCTGTAGGCTTTTCACAGATGGCTTTTATGAGCTTGAGAAATGAACCCTCTATTCCTACACTCTGAACGGTTTTAATCAGAAAGGATGCTGTATTTTGTCCAATGCTTTTTCTGCAACTATTGAGAGAATCATATGATTTCTGAATTTTTGTATCTGAATAAAATCTAAGACACTGATTAATTTGCTAATGTTTTACCACCCCTGCATCCCAGGGATGAATCCCACTTGGTTNATCCCAGGTATGAATCCCACTTGGTCATGATGGATAATCCTTTTAATGTACTGTTGGATTCTATTAGCAAGGATCTTGTTGAGGATTTTGGCATCCATATTCATTAGAGAAATCGGTCTGTAATTCTCCTTTTTGAGGGGGTCTTTGCCTGGTTTGGGGATCAAGGTAATATTAGCCTCATAGAATGAGTTTGGTAGCTTTCCTTCTGTTTCTATTTTTTGAAATAGCTTTAGGAGAATAGGTATTATTTCTTCTTTGAATGTTTGGTAGAATTCCCCAGGAAAACCATCCGGGCCAGGAGTTTTATTTTTTGANATCACTGACTCAATCTCTTCATAATTAATTGGCCTGTTTAAAAAATCTATTTCTTCCTGTTTCAGTCTTGGTAGTTTATAGGTTTCCAGGAAGGCCTCCATCTCTTCCAGATTGTTTAGTTTTTTGGCATATAGCTGTTGATAAAAGTTTCTAATAATCCTTGCAATTTCAATGGTGCTGGTCGTGACCTCTCCCTTTTCAGTCATAATTTTAATAATCTCAGTCCTTTCTCTTTGTTTTTGGACAAGTCTTGCCAGAGGTCTATCAATGTTATTAATTCTCTCAAAGAACCAGCTTCTAGCTCTGTTGATCTGCTCTTCTGTACTTCTGGTTTCTAATTCATTGATTTCTGCTCTAATCTTGGTCAACTCCTTCCTTGTCAGTGGGTTAGGCCTGTCCCTCTGTTGCTGTTCCAGTTTCTTGAGGTGAGAATATAGAAACTGCATTTTAGATTTTTCTATTCTTTTGAGTGAGGCTTGGATGGCTATGTATTTCCCCCTTAGGACTGCCTTTGCAGTATCCCATAGGTTTTGGACCGTTGTGTATTCATTCTCGTTGGTCTCCATAAATTGTTTAATTTGTTTTTTGATTTCCTGGTTTATCGAGTCATTCCTGAGCAGGATGGTTCTTAGTCTCCAAGTGTTTGGGTTTCTTCCAAATTTTTCCTTGTGGTTGAGTTCCACTTTCCAAGCTTTGTGGTCTGAGAATATNAGATTTTTCTATTCTTTTGAGTGAGGCTTAGATGGCTATGTATTTTCCCCTTAGGACTGCCTTTGCAGTATCACATAGGTTTGGACCATTGTGTTTTCATTCTCGTCGGTCTCCTTAAACTGTTTAATTTGATTTTTGATTTCCTGGTTTATCGAATCTTTCCTGAGCAGGATGGTTCTTAGTCTCCAAGTGTTTGAGTTTCTTCCAAATTTTTCCTTGTGGTTGAGTTCCAATTTCA
>NC_048234.1:42118135-42118946 GCF_002007445.2 Ailuropoda melanoleuca
GGTTGAGACCTGTTTTGTGTCCCAGAACATGGTCTATTCTTGAGAATGTTCCATGGGCATTAGAATAGAATGAGTATTCTTTGGTTCGGGGTGTAGTGTTCTATATATATCCATGAGGTCCAACTCATCAAGTATGGCATTCAAAGCCTTTGATTCCTTGCTTAGTTTTTGCAAGGGTGTTCTGTCTATTTCTGATAGTGGAGTGTTGAGGTCCCCTACTATTAATGTATTTTTATCTATATGTCTCTTTATTCTGGTTAAGAGTTGGCTTGTGTATCTTGCTGCTCCCCTGTTGGGGGCATATATATTTATAATTGTCATATCCACTTGTTGGATACATCCTTTAAGAATAATATAGTGCCCTTCTGTGTCTCTAACTATAGTCTTTAGTTTAAAATCCAATCTGTCTGATATGAGAATTGCTACCCCAGCTTTCTTTTGAGGTCCATTGGCGTGAAAGATGGTATTCCATCCCTTTACTTTCAGTCTGAATGTATCTTTAGGTTCAAAATGAGTCTCTTGTAGACAGCAAATGGATGGGTCATGTCTTTTTATCCAATCTGCAATCCTATGGCGTTTTATGGGAGCATTTAAGCCATTCACAATGAGACTGAATACTGAGAGATATGATTTCAATGATGCCATGTTGCCAGTAAAGTCTTTCTTTGTATCAGTTGTGACTTTCTGTTCTGTATCACTCTTGGGGCCTTTTTATCTTTATAGAACCCCCTTAATATCTCCTGTAGGGCTGATTTCATGGTTATGAAATTGGTTAATGACTGGTAATTCTGGAAGGTCTTTATTTCTCCAT